>NC_079457.1:3066697-3204197 GCF_903798145.1 Danio aesculapii
GTCAGAACTTGGCAAACATGCTTTTTTCTTTTATACTCCTACACTCTCAGAAATAAAGGTACACGAGCTGTCACTGGGGTGGTACCTTTTCAAAAGGTACACATTTGTACTTAAAGGGTCCATATTGGTACCTCAAAAGTATATATTAGTACCTACAAATTTTAAGAGGAACTCTTTTGTGCTATATATGTACCTTTGAGGTATTAATATGAACCTTTTAGGTACAAATTTGTACCTTTTGAAAAGGTACAACCCCAGTGACAGCTTGTGTACCTTTATTTCTGAGAGTCTGCTTGGAATGACCTGCAAAATCAGCTTAATCTTGACACACTTCTGACTCTGAGTACTTTTAAACATCTTCTATATAACGTCTTAAAGGATACTTGTAATTGTTTTTATGATCTGATCTTTTTATGAATGGTGATTCTGTGGTATTTTTTTGTGATTTGTATGTGAAACTTTATGTGCTGCCTGCCATCTTAAACCAGGTCTCACTGAGAGAAGAGACAGTACTTTCTCAATGTGATCTCCTGGCTAAATAAAGGAAGTAACAAAAGAAAAAAAAAGATCTAGCAACTTTTCATACTACACTAGCAACTATTATTCAAAAAGCACCAAGTAACAAAATTAGCAATATTATATTAGTAATTTAAAAAAATATATATTTAGCAACAAATTGTTCCACCTTTAGCAACTTCCTCAGAAAATTAGTTGCCAACAGCAAATCTGTGTCAGTCTGTGACTCTCTCTGGCGTTACCTGAACTGAATGTTCACTAGATGAGGCTGAGAGCCGTCAGACTGCCAGTACGTTTCCAGATTATCATCCCTCAGCTGGTCCACTCCAAACCCTTCACACACAGACGCGATGATGCAATCAATAAGCAAACATATGGATAAAAATATGCATTGATCAAATACACACACAAACACACACCTGGTTTGCACGAGGACAGTGACCAAACAGCTTGTGACCCAATCTCTCGGACGGTTCCTGTGCGCTCTAGCTGTTTAGGGTCTGCTCCTGGAGGAGTTTTAGTGGCGGTTCCCATTGCTTCTGAGGAGGGAAAATAATCCATTTGAAATGCACTGAAAATAATGTGATTAATCAATGGAATCAAAACGAAGACATGTTTATATAGTTTCTAACAGCCAACACTCATTTAAACATGCCAAGAAAACAAATAAGGTTTTGTGTTGTACGTTCATTCAGACAGAGTAAAATCTTATTCTGGACCATTAGACTTGTTTATAGTTTAGTTTTTGCTTTAGTTGGACTTTGTAGTTTAGTTAGTTTAGTTTAATCATTCAATTCAATTCAATTCAATTCACCTTTATTTGTATAGCGCTTATACAATGTAGATTGTGTCAAAGCAGCTTCACATAAAAGGTCACAGTAAATAGGAACAGTGTAGTTCAGTTTGTAGTGTTTAAGTTCAGTTCAGTTTAGCTCAGTTCAGTGTGGTTTAATAATCACTACTGAGAGTCCAAACACTGAAGAGCAAATCTAACGATGCGCAGCTCTATAGATCCCGAACCATGCAAGCCAGTGGCGACAGCGGAGAGGGAAAAACTTCACTAATGGCAGAAGTGAAGAAAAAAAACCTTGAGAGAAACCAGGCTCAGTTGGGCACGATCATTTTAATTTCTCCGCTGGCCAAACGTCTTGTGCAGAGCTGCAGTCTCAGCGGCGGAGGCTGGAAGCTGGCCTCAGCGAAGACTCGTCTGTCTCTGGAGCGTCACAGGAATCAGTCTCATGTTCTCCACTCCTCCATGACCACCACAGTAGCTGCTCAGGATACGGCCTGGTCCAGGATATGGAAACCTTGGGATCATCTCATCGTTGGTTTTGGATCGAATCAGTGACTCTGCATAGTCTGAGGGCCTCGGCATAGTCATGTTTATAACTTGATGTGAAAGCCAAAATTGTACATTTTGACTCGTAACGTATATTTATTTATATTGTACCATAGAAAAAAAAAGATGGTATTGTAAACATGGCTAAGAATATTCAAAATGTATGGCACAGTCTCATGTCACAGTCACATATAACACAGTCTCATGAAAAATACATTTAAAGGAGAAAGGAAAACAAAGGGTAGAATGTTTAATTATATAAAAGCACAAAGCAGTTTAATCAACTTTTCATCTGGTTTGACAGGAAAACGAAGCTACATTATTCAGGAACTCAGAAACACACCGTCAACTTTGTCTCTTTTCTTTTGTCTCCATAGATAACATTTGTTTGCCGTAATTTTCTTTAAAACGATCATATAAAATCCTAAACAAATATAGTTCTAACTTTGTGCTGTACGTTCTTTCAGACAGAGTAAAATCAATGTCTGGACCATTAGACTTGTTGTTTATAACTTGATGTGAACAAGTTTGATTATAAATTAACCTAGAAGTCAAAATGTACATTGTACCATTGAAAAGGATTGTATTGTAAACATTGCTAAAAATATGCTAAACGTATGGAATATAACACACACCCATGACACATATAAATGTAAGAGAAAAGGAAAACAAAGGCTAGAGTGTTTATTTTATAAAAGTGCAAACTGCAGTTTAATCAAATTTTCGTCTACCTTGACAGCAAAATAAAGCCAAATTAACTCGCCAAAACTCAGAGACTCATCGTCAACTTTGTCTTTTTACTTTTGTTTCCACAGCTAACGCACATTAGAAGTAATTTTCTTGAAAATTGTTTCATAAAATTGTAAACAAATATAGTTTTAACTTTGTGTTTTATGTTCGTTCAGGCATACAATCTAATTCTGGAGCATTAGACATGTTTGTGGTTTCGTTTTTGTAGATTACCTGGCTTTAATATGTTCTCAAAATCATGTTAATAGCTTTAACTTGATGCATTTACTTTATTTATGTTGTACCTTAATAAGAATTGTAGCGTTAACATGGCTAAGAATATTCAAAATGTATGGCGTATAACCCAATGCAGTTTAGTCAAATTATAACTGACAGAAACTCTGAAACACACCGTCAACATTGTCTTTTTACTTTTGTTTCCACAGCTATCGTACATTAGTAGTAATTCTTTAAAATAGTCATATAAAATCATAAACAAACATAGTTTTAACTTTGTGTTTTATGATCGTTCAGACCAGTGATGTAGTCCTAAAAAAAAGGTGGTGTACTATTACACCCGACCCAAATTTTAAATGAAAGTAGGCAAAGAAATATTATTTAATATTGTATTTATTATTTGTTTTCTTTTTGTAATTTTAATTTCAATTCAAATTCTTTTTTTTATATATTATTTATTTATTTTTTTATTATTATTATTACTATTTTTTGTATTAATCTATTATTACCATATTTATATACAGATTGTTTGTATATTACACGCTTTATTGTCAATTGTGGTGTGAATGTTTGTGTTTGTTAGTCCAAAGATGTAAGTTGTTGTGTTATAAAATCAAAAAACAATAAAGAAAGTTATAAAAAAAAAAAAAAAAGAAAGCCAATTGCCATGGTTAGCTTATATATATATATATATATATATATATATATATATATATATATATATATATATATATATATATATATATATATATATATATATATATATATATATATATAAGCTAACCATGGCAATTGGCTGTATGTATACAGTATGTAGCTTATATAATCATTTTAATACTGAAAAAAAAGAGTCAATCAAGATAGTTAGAACAATTTAGTTAACTTTTATTTAAGTTAACTCAATAGGGTCTGTGCATACATGGAAAGACAGCTTTTTTACTTACTTTCTTTACTGGCTTGTTATTTTACATTTAATAGGTTACTTTAAACATCAATCAGCCATTATTTTTGATTGTCACATTCGTGCATGCTTGTTTTAAACCAAACTATTAGAAGTCTGTCTTCTGTTGTCGCTATTGTATACTAGTAGTTACCCTTTTAAATAGTATATTGTTACGCGATTTATGAGTAGTCTTTGCCTCATCGTTTTTAGTGTTATATATAGTGTCATTCCCTGTAACGGTAGGCACGATTAAGACAAATGTGAAATACTGTTGTACAGGGGCGATTTTAGGATTTTAATTTCAGGGTGAATCAGGAACAGATCATTTTGGGGTAAACAAAGAAAAATGTATCTACATTTACACATACATTAAGTAAGAATTTAAAAATACACTAAAATTAGGGAAGTTTAATCAGAAAAATAAGTGAGTATACCGAGGGTATATGCAATTATTGATCTTCAGAAGTGGTAATACCCAAACAACTCATGGAAAAAAGTAAGCATATACTGAGTATACGTGCGTATAGCAAGGACTACACCACTGGTTCAGACATACAGTAGAATCAAAGTCTGGACTTGCTAGGTGGTTAGTTTTTGTCGTTTACTCGGATTTAATAAATTCTCGTGTATATAAAAATCACGTTCATATCTTTAACCTGATGTGAACTTCAAGATTGTACGGTTTGACACATAACGCAGGTTTATTTATATTGTTCCTTAAAAAATGGATTGTATTGTAAACATGGCTAAAAATATACACAATGTATGGCATTTGTCACACGTTATTTGACACATACTTCTAAGGAAAATTAAAACAAAGGTTAGAATACTTAATTTTATAAAAGCGCAATGCAGTTTAAGCAAACTTTTGTCTGCCTTGAGTGCAAAATAAAGCCACATTAACTCACCAAATCTCAGAAAGACTAAATCATCTTTATCTTTTTACTTTTGTTTCCACAGCTAACGTACGTTTGCAGTCATTGTCTTCAAAACGGTCATATAAAATCATAAACAATTATGGTATAAACTTTGTGTTGTATATTCGTTCACTTCAGACATACAGTAAAATCAAAGTATCGACCATTAGACATGTTTGTAGTTTCGTTTTTGTTGTTTACTTGGATTTAATAGGTTATCTTGTATATAGAAATCACGTTTATAAATGTAACTTGATGTGAACCTCAAAATCGGACATTTTGACTCATATATGATTATTTATATTGTGCCAAAAATGGATTGTAGGGTAAACATGGCTAAGAGTATACAAAATGTATGTCAATGTACATAGATGTTATATAACACATATACATTTAAGGAGAAATTAAAACAAAGACTAAAATGTTTAATCGTATAAAAGCGCAAGGCAGTTTAATCAAATTTCCGCCTGCCTTGATTGTTTACAGCAAAACAAAGCCATATTTACTCACCGACACTCGGAAACAGTCCGTCAACTTTGTCTCTGTGATTTTGTTTCCACGGCTAGCGTACGTTTGCAGTACTTTTCATTTAAAATCGTCATATAAAACCGTAAACACTGCAGTTTGCGATTACCCGGGACTGACGCGTTTTGATCACGTCAGATGTGGTTTTGGTCGCGTCCCTTTAGCGTCCCGCGCTCTGGCGCCATCTTTGCTACCGGTGTTGTCTCGTGCGCGCCGGAGCAGCACGCGCTGTTCGTTTCTTCATACAGAAAGACGACATTTAACGCTCATTAACGCGTTATACTGCGCTGTGCCCAACAGCGGGAGGTGAGCTGTGTTTTATTGCCATTTTCTGAGACTTAAGAGAAAATTTAAAGATGTTTGCACAGAGAAAAGGAGCGTCAGCTGTGTGCGTGTGCCGCCCTACGCGCGAGGCCTTTTAGTTTCAATCAAATATCTTTGTTTTTCCAATAATACTCAATGAAAGGCATTCTGATCGAAGTGTTTAATAACTAAGCTGGCGTTTTAGAAAAACCAAGTGAAGTGATGTTATGGATATATGGTTAACACACAGGGGGAAAGTCTGAGGTAAATTATTGCGTCATCGTTTATTCTCACAGGCGCGCGCAAATGAGTCATGACGTGCGCGCGCACTTGCTCCACGTGTTCGATTTGATTAAATCTCCACTTTTATTACAGTTTATAAAGTCTTTAGACAAATCTCTGAATGCACAGTTAGTCTATTATGTAAATAAGTGGCTGTCTGTTAGGGAGCGGGCAGGTTACGATTCATTAATAGGATCTGTGACGTACTAATTAATAATTTGATTGTAAAATGTTGCACGTTCGAGTCCCATTGATCTAGATCTAGATCCGCCTTGATCTAGACATAAGGGATAGTTCACCCCCAAAAACCGACATTTCTGTCATTATTTGCTTACACTTGACAAAAAGCTGTTTCTTTGAACATAAAAGAAGATATTTTGAAGAATGCTGGAAACCTGTAACCACTGACTTCCATTGTATTTGTTTCACCATTGGGGTTAAGTTGGTTTTATATTTGCACGTTCTGACTTTCTCCTTAATATAATTTCAGAAAATTATTAGTTTTTAATTCTGAATAGTGAGTTCATATTATCAGCCAATGACTGTCAAAGTACAATGTTTGTTCACAGTCGATTAAATCGTGCTAATGTTGTTTTGAGTTGTACTTGCATGCAATTTCACACCCAATATTAAAAGTAGCATGCAAACAATGTTATAGGGAGCATGTTAATGTTTCAATGTTCAAAAATGAACAAATATATGAATATAAAACCAAATTTGCTTCATCTGTATGATCTACTATGGAGGTCAATAGTTACAGATTTTCAGCTTTCTTCAAAATATATTTTCTGTGCTCAACAGAATAAGTTTTGGAGCCACTTGAGAGTCATATAATGTAAATATTAGTGAGCAAATATAAATTTTTAGGTGAACTATCCTTTTAAAGCTCAGGTTATCTCAGCAGAACTGTAATAAATGACACTAAAACTAACAGTTAAATAATGCATGTGTTGGGTTGGATGACAGTGCAGTGTGTATGTTTAAACGAGCTGTCATGTGACTTCATTGCTGCACTGTCAAATATATGGCAACTCAGCAACCTCATTCATCCAGATGGTGAACAGTTGACTGAGGTAACCAGTGAGCCGGCCAGGATCTAAGATGGGTTTAGATGGGAAGAAACTGCTTCAAGATAGTATTTTGTTGGTGTTTAGCTTGTTTCTTTTGTGTCTGATTGTTGATGTGTGCTAGCTAGTGATTACCAGATTTTGAAGAAGATTGTGGGCGGTTGCTAGGGTGTTCAGAATGGTTGCTAGGTGGTTTCTAACTGGCTCAAGTGAAAGGCCTGACATGCATTGTTAGTAGGGTTGAATGATGTTGTAGTAAAACTTGTAATGTTAGGAATAAAATAAATTGAAATTGGACTTAAAGGGATAGTTCAGCCAAAACTAATAATTTCTGTCATCATTCCTACATGTCACACAATCTTTTTTCTTTTTCTTTTGAATATTTTTTTATGTTAAATGTTGGAAAGCAATAGCTTTTCACTTCCTTAGTATTTTTTCTATATATAGAAGGTTACCTGTTTGTAACATTCTTCAAAATATCTTCTATGTTCAACAGAATAAAGAAACTTGTAAAGCTTTTATAGCACTTGAGGGTTAGAAAATAGTGAATACATTTCATTTTTGGATGAACGATCTCTTTAAATGTTAAAAACCTGAAAATGATGTAGTCTAGGGGTGGGCGATATGACCTAAAATTAATATCACGGTATTTTTCATCTTTTGAACTGTGATGGTATAATATCATGGTATTACTTTAAATAGCAAAATAATATACATCTCAAGGAAGAACGGACAAAAGAAAGTCTCACTTCTATCACTCTTTAAAAGTTTTGGTTTGTTTCATTGTAAATGCTCAGTCTCGTTATGAGCTGATCTTCATTTCTCTGTGTTGGTGGAATAAAGCAGGCGAGTCAGCCGCACCAATTTATGAGCAGACAGAGCAGGATTCTCATGATGACCACCGGCGCAATTCCGCTCTTTGTTATGAGCTGTAGTTTCAGTGTAAACTTAGTAAAGGTGAGTTTCTTTGGCAATGATGTGTACAGTGTTAGACTTTATATTTAGCGGACATTTGCGCTGAACATGCGGTGAATGCAACGCATCGAGATTCGGGCACCTTCTCCGAAAACACTCGATTGATCTCAGCTGGCGGATCAACATTTACCTCATGTCATGATCGCTGTCATCTGCGCTATTATTATTATTATAACTTTAGGTGAGGTTTGCAAACCTGTGCACTTTTCACTCTTCAGCCGTTTGCATTTCCTGCAGTAACAAAAGCTCCAGCGGGAAGCGTTGAGTGATTGACAGCTAATATAAACCAATACAGCGGCAGGGTAGAGCGATTCAGCAAGTTTTTAGAGAAAATCAAATCAGATTGCACTACAACCATTATATTCAGACACACAAATGCTCCCAAATATATTATGAAGGTGCATAGATTAAATTTCGGGCGCTCATGCGACCAAAATGGTTGCAATTTCGAGCCCTTTAGTATAAGGACATGTATTCAGACCACAACTGAACGTTTGAAGAAAATTGAATGCCTTATTATTTAGAATTAGCTATTGATGTAAATGCAGCCTTCAAGGCGCATAATTGATTTATTACAGTATTGACGGTATTAGAAAATCCATGTCGTGGCGCAATGTCACACCGGTGATGACTATGACATCGGTGTACCGCCCACCCCTAATGTAGTCTCAATCCATTTTTCTCTCAGTAAATCATAGGAGTCATTTTTATTAGGATTATTGCAAGCATTTACACCAGGGATGTCAAACTCAATTCCTGCAGCGCCGCAGCCCTGCACAGTTTAGTTCCAACCCTATTTAAACACACCTGATCAAACTAATTGAATAATTCAGGCTTGTTTGAAATCTACAGTTAAAGCTGCAGTCACACTGGGCTTTTCCTCCCATAGACTTCCATTCATACGCACACGAATGCGTCAGACTGGAAACGCAGGGTCATGCGTCAATTTTCGCATGTTGCTGCGGTGCAAAGTTCAAGCTTGGTGAACTCTGACCTGCGAAATCGCATCACTTGACTGCGTGAGACCAATCGAGAATCAAAACAGGACCTCTCTGCACAGAAATTTAAAGCATGGAGCAATCGCTCGCTTTTTTAATGTCTGATCATCTTGTTTAATCCCGCCCCTTTTCGCAGCGCCGTAGGACATAATTTCGCACACACAAAGCCCAGTGTGACCGCAGCTTAAGTGTGTTAGAGCAGGGTTGGAATTAAACTGTGCAGGGCTGCGACCCTCCAGGAATTGAGTTTAACATCTCTGATTTACACCAATGCAATATGTAATTTATCACCAAATATTATCTTTTATGAGGTGTTTTTATTCATCTTTTCTCATGTTCTAGTGAGGTCGATATTTGCAATGGCAAACAATGTTGTATATTTGCAATATGTCAAACATACAGTGCTCAGCATAAATAAGCAACCCTCTTTTGAAACGAATATTTTGATCCATTTCTCAGTGAATATAGCCAATACATTTTGATGCATTTAAACAAAACAGTTTTACTAAAAGTTATATACGGTAAAATAAGAGTTTGGTCTCTGAATATCTTTAGGAATAGAAAAATAATACATTTAAATTCAAATTAATTATTGCAAAAATAAATTACAAACATAATTTTTTAATGTTTCTCTTGATTTTTATATTTATTAATTTTTTGTTATTATTTTCCCCAACATTTTAACTTGGGTACTAGTTTTAGGTCTGTGATCTTCATTTTTTTGTTTGCTTAGTTTTAGTTATGCCTTCATTATGGACTAATCGATATATGCATAATATATTATTGTGAAGTATTTTAAATACTAATTTAAAAAAAGATCTGTGAGGGGTGAAGTCCTTTATGCTGAGCACTGTATGCTTTTTTAATGCTCTATTTTGAATGTTATCAGACAAATAAACCATTATTATAGTTCTTCATAAATGGTTGAATTTTTATTAAATTAACTCAAAAAATAGTATTTGATTTTTCTTATTATTTAGGTATTATTTATTGTTGTTGAAGATGCATTTTTGTTATAATACTTTTTTTTAATTGAAGAAAATTGTTTCTTAACTGTTTGTAAATAGGACTGGGTGCTATGACCAAAATTTTATTTCACAGTATGAGAAATTTTCTTTTACGGTAACTATATCTTTCACAATATAGGTTATATAAAGGTAGTTTTTCCAGAAAATGTACAAAAGGGCTTTATATAACAAATAAGATGAATATTAAGAAAAGAAAAGATATTGATCTTATTTGATTATTTTGTATTTTGTTTTTAAACATCTTACTATACTGTACATAATGCAACTTTAGATGAATAATAAATTCCACTGTATGTCACATTTCACTGTTTTATGTGGACATATCTTATAATTATTATAGACATTTCTCAAGTAATATCTCAGATATAAAACATGGTGTCCGCTGGGTCTTTAAATGTCTTAAATTTCAAAAAAGTTTTAGACCCCTAAAAAGTCTTAAATCCACTGCAATATTGGGTTGTAGGTCTATTTTAAATAGGTCTTAATTTTTCTTTGTCTAAGAAAAGCTATTCAGTTGGGCCAACAACCATACAATCACCAACAATACATCTCAATAAAACTTTATATTTTATATTTAAGATTTTTATTGATATACAATTCCTAACAGCTGTCAGACGTTTTAACAGCAAATTCTTTAAATTAAATTCCCTAAGCAGGAAAAAAAAACCTAAAAACAATTACACGATTCCTCATGATAATGCTAGAAAAAGTCTCAACCCTGCATAAGTCTGACATTCCTTTGGTTATGGTCTTAAAAGGGTCTTAAAGTCATTTGGCTTCATGAATCCTGCAGAAACCCTATAAAATATATCCCAAGTGAGTAACAGAAAAAGAAAGCTTAAGTATGAAAATAAAATATGGAAACACTTTAAGGAAATATCAAACTTTTCCTTCAAAAATACATAATATAAACAATGACAATTCTTGTATGTTGAAATATTGAAAGAAAGTCACTTGTTAAAATATAAAGTAATCACATTTCATTATGCGATAACGATATATACCACTTAGCCCACTTAGTTCATTTGATGTGCTTTTGCTATGAATTAACCAGATAAACTGATATGGAACTAAACACAAAACTCTCTTTCTGTCTGTAGTGAGGTCTAGACCTCATCAGTTCCTGTAGATCTGCGTCGCCAGTGCGCGAACATCAAACCAGGCAAATGGCGGACAAGAACACCAGAATCGCTATCGTAAACCACGACAAGTGCAAACCCAAGAAATGCCGTCAGGAGTGCAAGAAGAGCTGTCCCGTGGTGCGGATGGGTAAGAAATGCACTGTGTTTTTATCTGATCTTATTTTATTTGCTCATGGTATTCTGCATCACTGATGTCCAATGTTTGTATGTTTTTTTCCTCAGGTAAGCTGTGTATCGAAGTCTCACCTCAGAGCAAAATCGTCTGGATCTCAGAGTCTCTCTGCATCGGATGTGGAATCTGCATTAAGGTATTAAAACAAACAGGTTTAATGCCTAAAAAAAGAAACGTATCTTTTTGATGTTTATATGCATTGATCATTGGGGATCATTATCTATGCACATATTTTAGAAGAATCATGTTCAGATGTATCTATTATAATTAGTTAGGCTTTTGAGAAGGATTAATTTCCAGAACCATTACTTTTACTGTTCCTCAGTGCGATTGATCATCCCATGCCTCTAAATCAGGGCTATTCAATTACAAATTTAGTTGGGCCAGATTGTCAAACCAAGAAGGTTAGCTGGGCCAGTCATTTTAGCGGTAAAGCAGCTCATATGGACAAATTTTAAAACCAACACAAACAAATTTATTGAAAAACACAAGGTTTATTCGTTGTTTCTCTTTTAACTTTGGTCAGTTTGCAGAGCAAAAGGTGCAAACAAAAAGAGCTGAATTAACAGAATCTGAAGGTGTACTCACACGATGTACAGTTGCCTTGAACTGGGCTGAAGCACGCTTGTCCCCCCTCCTGTCTCCCCCGACGTCCCGCACTCACGTTGCATTCAGGCCTGAGCACGCTTGCGTCATTGATGATGCGCTGTTCAGTTTAAGAAGCGCTCTCGCTCAGCACAGTGGAGATTTCTTTATACCGTTATATCATTTTAGCGGTTTAGGATGCAGTGACACGCAGTCAGATATTTCACCAAACAGATCAGCCATTTAACAATAATAAAATCCTCATACTGCCGGAATTAGGAGGTTTGCTAAAGGTGCAGCTGTGGTGCAGTGAGGGGTTTGCATCTTTAATAATCTACACCAGTTTGCGTTCATTAATCGGTAAGAATGATTAGTAAATTTATATGAAACAGGCCCTTAAAAGTCACATCTTATCTTCAGTTTCGGGTGAAGCCCGAGTGAATCGTGCTCAGGCACACCGCTTCCAATCGGGCACGCTCTGCATTATTTGCGTGTTGCAGACTATGTAATTTACGTAGGAATTTGAGTTTTTGGCGGGACCATAGACATAATAAATACTTTATATTTGTATTAATATAATATATTAAATAACAATTAATGAGTAATACATATTAATTTATTATCTATGGGCGGAACCATGGGCTGGGCCGCTCGGAGGTTGATTCTGGGCCGCATGTGGCCCGCGGGCCGCCAATTGAATAGCCCTGCTCTAAAACATTTATCAACATTTAACTACTCAGTCATTTTAGTATTAAATGCTTTGAAACAGAGACTTGATCCAAAATTATAAAATATTTAATATTATCTTTGAGATTATTGGTTATATGAATATAAAACAATTTTACGGTCAATATTTCTAACCCCCATAAGAAATCAGTTTTGCGATTGGCTATAAAACAAATCCACTGTTACTCACCCTAATTGCCTAATCACACTAACTTACCTTGTTAACCTAATTAACTCAGGTCTTTTAATAGCACTCTAAGTTAAATATTCTAGTATCTAGCAAAATAACTAGTAAAATATGATGTTCTGTCAGACATAAGAAATTAGTAAAGCTATTAAAAAATCTCTCCTTTAAGCAACACTTGGGATTTATTTATTAAAGAATTAAAATTTCACAGGAGGGTGAATAATTTGGACTTCAACTGTGTATATAGCGATAGCTTATTTATATGCGTCTCTATAGTCTGCTGTATTATGAAGATTTCATTGATTTACATTGTGAGCTGCTGGAATTTGTTTGCATTAAACAATAATGATCTTAACCTTAATTTAAATAGTCCTAATTTTCCATTTTAATTATTCTAATGTAGAAATGTCCATTTGGTGCTCTGTCAATCGTGAACCTGCCAAGCAACCTAGAGAAGGAAACCACACACAGATACTGTGCCAATTCCTTCAAACTGCACAGGTACGAGCGCACATCTCATCCGAGTCAAATTTAAATAAGGTTTCAGTAATTGTTGTTTAATCTGAGTGTTTGTGTTTGTCAGGTTGCCCATCCCTCGTCCGGGTGAAGTGCTGGGGCTTGTGGGTACTAACGGTATTGGGAAATCCACTGCTCTCAAAATCCTGGCGGGAAAACAGAAACCAAACCTGGGGAGATTTGATGTGAGTCTGAGACACCCATACACATGATTTTTTTTTTCTGAAAGTAAAACTGCACACAGTTTCCTGTCAGAGTTGGGTTTAGAGGTTGTGTGGTGTTAGGCCAATAGAAAATACAGTTTGTACAGTATAAAAGTATGGAAACCTATGTAATGACCACACAATTCACAAAAACAAATGTTTGTGTGTGTTTATTCAAAACGCCCATTCCCTTAATTTGAGCCAGTTTTAAGCTCACTATGAAACTGAATAATTGTTTATAATAAAGTAATGCAAGGAGACATTAGCTATGTTTCCATCCAAAAATGCGAATGAATTTTATGCGCAAATCTAGATTATCGCATGAAAGATGTGCCAATAAAGCATCGTTTCCATCCAACGAGTCAAAGCGAACAAAATCCTCACTTCCTGATTAACTGGCACCAAATATCAACAGTAAAAACTGAGTTTGCTGCAGTAGGAGAAGCTGCGTCAATCTTTTCTTCATCTAATAAATGACTTGCCCCTCAGAAGGCAATCCTGACACGCAGTGAATGCGCGGTGGCGTTTGAAGGTGTCAGACGCCGAGCACAGATGCTCTTGATTCTGGAGGTCATTAATATTATAATAACACTAATACTTAAACGGTTAGACGTTCTAGAATGATCAAAACAACATTTTAGATGTTTTATAATGTGCTCAGCTTGATGGTTTGTCCATTCACACACATTTTTATCATCACATGACCTCAGAACAAAATCACATGACCTTTTTAATGCGCATGCTGGGGTTTGTGCGGTAAAAGTGTTTCCATCGTAGTTTATGCGCATCTTTTCTTATCGAATAAAAAGTTTATCCTACTCAGTTATGCACAAATGTTTTTTATGCGCATCTTGGCGTTTCCATCAACCGTTTTTTTCATGCGCATTTTGCATATAATAGGTGGATGGAAACATAGCTAGTGACATGCAAAATGATCTATTTTGTTAGAATATAAAATGTACAGAAGGTTACAGAAATGCATTAGGACTTTTATTTTGAAATTCTGTCACTACTTTCATTCAAATGTGTGTAAAAATAAAACATTCACTCTCACAACCATCTACAGTAGGGATGGGAAGATAAACCGATATGTATCGATACGCGGTCATGCGCGTGCACGATGCGAGTGCATCGGTAGAGCAGCAGAGGATGAATGAATTATTAAAAGCAAATCGAGATGCATCGGTTTTTGCGAGATGCATCGATTTTTCCAAGATACAACTTATCTTTTTAATATAGAATGTATTTTTTATTTATTAACAAGTGTTGTCAAACTGTTTTTAGTGCATAATTTAATCGACCTACATAAAGTATGCCTTAGCAACGGATTTGCGGATGTGTACACTACTCTTACACTACAACTCAGGTCAGGTGTGCGGATTAAGCTAGTGGTGCGCCCTCAGAAAGTGCGAGAAGCAAAATAAACATGTCGGACGCCAAGACAATTTATTCCCCACTGTGTTTTAAATCTAAAGTATGGCAACATTATGGATTTTACAAGAAAGATGGACGACTTGACAAGACAGATGCAATTTGCAAAATGTGCCGCGCATCTGTAAAATACACGGGCAGTACGACGAATCTGATGTCTCACTTGAAGCGGCGCCACGGCGTTGTTGTGGAAGCATCTTCCAGTGTTCCTGCATCCTCTGCTTCTTGCTCTGATTCACCTGTAGCTAACAGCTCTAAAAGTGGTGAGAAAAGCATTGAAAGTTTTTTCCATGCCCCGCTTGCTAACAGTTCCGCGCGCTCTACGGCAATCACGAATCACAGAATATTGATCTTGTGTTGAGCCTAATGAGCCTTCCATCTAAAAATAGAGCTAGCGTGTTCCTTTAGTGATATCGCTTCGACTCACGCTGAAAATGGCGGACGTGAATCAACAAACTGAGGATATGATGACGCGCCTGTCAATCAATATTGGTGGGTGGGGGGACCGCTCTCCTACGTAAAGTTGCGGTCTGTTTGCAAACCGCTCCAATTAGTCCACCGTTTATTATGTTGTTAAATTGAAAAAAAAGCACTGGGTGTGTTTATATCACCCCAATATGACGGTCTATACACCATACATGCACATATGTCTGTCCAAACAGCTTGAAAAGTAGATTTTTTACCATAGGTGCCCTTTAATAAAATCTTTTGATTTTGAAGTTTAGTAATCAAATTATTGTGTACCATGCTTTACTATTTTCAAATGTAAAAAATGCATTTTAATAGAATGTATATTTGTAAATGATATTAGAGAATGCTTTTATTCATGTGATATTTTAAGTCAAAGGTGTCTTCTTGAGGAATTTTACAATATTTATCATTGATCAAACTGAAATCACTTTTTTTTGGTCTGTGTTGTTCTTTGTATATATAGATTTTAATTTGCAATGAATGATTATTACAAGAGTTTATTAATATTTATTAATTTTAAATTATATATTGAGTATTTAGTACAAGTGTTGCCATGTATATAGCCAATGCTGCTGATATGGCATTAAAACAAATAAATTCCCAAGTTTAATACTATGGTAAGGCTTATCTTGGAGAGATGCACCGGTTTTTAACTTGTATAATGTGTTTCCAGGCCCCCCCTGACTGGCAGGAGATTCTGGCATATTTCCGCGGCTCTGAGCTGCAGAATTACTTCACCAAGATCCTGGAGGACGACCTGAAGGCCATCGTAAAGCCTCAATATGTTGATCAAATCCCCAAAACCGTTAAGGTCAGAATGAAAGCAAGCTGATTTGAATTTAAGGGGTGCCTATTATGCAAAAATCACCTTTATAAGGGGTTTAAACACAGTTGTGTGGCAGCAGTGTGTGAATATAACCAGCCTCTTCAGAAGCGCTTTGATTGACATTCTCTCTTTGTATGTGTAATCAGAGGGGGAAAGCCCCGCCCACTAATGACCATCTCTCCCTTATTAGCATAAACAGCCCTGAGTGAGAAGCAGCCATCCATTAGCCATTAGAGTTTTGAGCTGCTGAAGAGGATGTCAGCGACTAAGAGGATTATAGATGTGGAGTTTAAGATGACGCACAAATGAACAGCGACAGGAGTCTCCATAGAATGACGCATTCTCACACACTTAATTTGACATAGACACAGATAACGTTAGTAGTGTTGTTGAATTTGTCACTATGCTGACACACAGGCATTTGTAGCTCCGCCCTCTTTTGAAAAGAGCACGGTCTCATTTGAATTTAAAGCGACGGTCACCAAAACGTCACAATTAGGATCAAAGCCTAAAAGGATCAGTTTCAGAGAGTTATAAAACATTATTTGTGCTGTATTTTGAGCTGAAACTTCACACACACACACACACACTCTCTCTCTCTCTCTCTCTCTCTCTCTCTCTCTCTCTCTCTCTCTCTCTCTCTCTTTAGGCACATCAGGGGCATAAAAGCTCCCCTTTAGGTCATTTCTTGTATTCTAATTCTCTGTTTGTCCTGCAGGGGTCAGTAGGTGCCATCCTGAGCAGGAAGGATGACACCAAGACAGAAGAGCTGGTGTGTGAACAGCTGGGTATGTGCACATGCATTTCTGATGTATGAGATTTACTATAGTTTTATTATGAGCATGATGTGGACTTTGGTTCTGTGCTCTAATTGGTCAGATCTGTTGCACTTGCGCGACCGTAATGTTGAGGACCTATCAGGAGGAGAGCTGCAGAGATTTGCCTGTGCCGTCGTCTGCATTCAGAGAGCTGATATGTGAGTTCTTTGTTTTCTATTTGACATTTAAAGAGAGAAAAAGGTGTGTGAGAGTGTTTTCGAAACATTTCTAAACATAATAGTTTTAATAACTCATTTCTAATAACTGATTTCTTTTCTCTTTGTCATGATGACAGTAAATAATATTAGACTAGATATTCTTCAAGACACTTCTCTACAGCTTAAAGTGACATTTAAAGGCTTAACTAGGTTAATTAGGTTAACTAGGCAGGTTAGGGTAATTAGGCAAGTTATTGTATAATGATGGTTTGTTCTGTAGACTATCAAAAAAAATAGCTTAAAGGGGCTAATAATATTGACCTTAAAATAGTGTTAAAAAAATTAAAAACTGTTTTTATTCTAGCTGAAATAAAACAAAAAGACTTTCTCCAGAAGAAAAAATATTATCAGACATACTGTGAAAATTTCCTTGCTCTGTTAAACATCATTTGGAAAATATTTAAAGAAGAAAAAAATCAAAGGGAGCGGGGCTGGGGGCTAATAATAGTAGGTAGGTAGGTAGATGGATAGATAGATAGATAGATAGATAGATAGATAGATAGATAGATAGATAGATAGATAGATAGATAGATAGATAGATAGATAGATAGATAGATAGATATTGTTCAATTTAATAATTAACAATACTTAAGATCATTGTAATATTTAGTATAGGTATCTGATGTTAACAATTGATGGTTATAAACTGCTTTAAAGTGTTAATATATTTTAACATTATTAGTATTTTTCACACACCACAACGATTATAGATTAAATTTTGACAATTCTATATTTTATTTTAGTTCCATTATTTGGTTACTTTTGGGCCTTTTTCAATGAGTGAAATCATTTTTAATAGTTTTAGTTATTAATAACAATAATAGTAATAATAATAGTCAGTTGTATGATTTTGTTTTAAACTTATTTTTACAAAAGAATACAGCATTTCATAAAGTATATTCATTTATTCATTTTCCTTTAGCTTATTACTTTTAATCATCAAGAGTTGCCACAGCGGAATGAACCGCCAACTATTCCAGCATATGTTTTACATAGCAGATACTCTCCCAGCTGCAACCCAGTACTGGGAACCACCTATTCACACACACGTACACTACGGCCAATTTAGTTCATTCAATTCCCCTATAGCGCATGTGTTTGGACTGTGGGGGAGCATCCAGAGGAAACCCATGCCAACATGGGGAGAACATGCAAACTCCACACAGAAACGCCAACCGACCCTACTGGGACACAAACCAGCGACCTTCTTGCTGTGAGGCCACAGTGCTAACCACTGAGCCACCGTGTTGCCCTGCATAAAGTACAATACAGTGTAATTATTATTATTATTTTTTTGCATGATAGTCCATCAATTTCTAGCTTCCTTAATGGTTGTAAATCCATGCAGAGGACAAAAAACATCCTTAAGACATATAAAGGAGGAAAGACATTATAAAAATATATAATAATGAAAAATTACAATAAGATGGAGAAAGTAAGGAGTGACCTTGATTGATATTTTGTTTAATTCATGTATAGATTCATGTTCGACGAGCCGTCCAGTTATCTTGATGTGAAACAGAGGCTGAGAGCCGCCATCACCATCCGCTCCCTCATCTCTCCAGACAGGTACTGTTCTCTGAAACCACTGCTAATTAGCCTTCGCTAGTCTGTCTGTATCTCAGAATAACAAGACTCTGCTCGTGTCTATAGGTACATCATTGTGGTGGAGCACGACTTGAGTGTCCTGGATTACCTGTCAGACTTCATCTGCTGTCTGTATGGAGTCCCCAGTGCTTATGGGGTGGTGACCATGCCCTTCAGCGTCAGAGAAGGTATGACTATAGCACAATAGTAACTGTTGCCTTTCTATCAGCTAGAACCAGTCAGGCCATTCTCCTCTGACCTCTGTCAACAACAAGGCATTTGCGCCCACAGAACTGCCGCTCGCTAATTATTTTCTCTTTTTCAGACCATTCTCTGTAAATGCTAGAGATGGTTGTGCGTGAAAATCTCAGTAGATCAGCAGTTTCTGAAATAATCAGAGCAGCCCGTCTGGCACCAACAACCATGCCACGTTCAAAGTCACTTAAATCCCCTTTTTCTTCCCCATTCTGATGCTCGCTTTGAACTGCAGCAGATCGTCTTGACCATGTCTACATGCCTAAATGCATTGAGTTGCTGCCATGTGATTGGCTGATTAGAAATTTGCCTTAACGAGCAGTTGGACTGGTGTACCTAATAAAGTGGCCGGTTAGTGTATCAGTGCATATTAACTTGTATCCTGTCATATTTGCCTCAACCAGACATGCAATAGCAGTGCAAAGTTAAGTGTGTGTGTGTACTGGAAATTTAACAGCATTTGTGTGTGACTTAAAGGGCTTGAATAACCTCTGCAACAAATACGTCAAATAAGCTTACTTGGTACTTTGAAATTAATATCTGTATATTGTGTATTATCAATTCTATTGTTTTGTACTAGTTCATTATTATTGTTATTGTTATCATTATTTAGCATCAATGTTTAAAAATCTAATAAATGTTAAATAAATAAATATATATATATATATATATATATATATATATATATATATATATATATATATATATATATATATATATATATATATATATATATATATGTATGTGTTATATATTATTGTTTTATATATATATATATATATATATATATATATATATATATATATATATATATATATATATATATATATAATATAAATGTTATATATTATTGTTATATTATATATATATATATATATATATATATATATATATATATATATATATATATATATATATATATATATATATAACATATTTTTTTTATGCAAATGATAAGCTGCAACTAAAAAATTCTTTATTTTTATTCAGGAATCAATATTTTCCTGGACGGCTACGTGCCGACGGAGAACCTGCGCTTCAGAGAGACATCTCTAGTGTTTAAAGTGGCGGAGACAGCGGCTGAAGAGGAGGTGAAGAAACTGTGCCGTTATCAGTATCCCAACATGAAGAAGAGCATGGGCGAGTTCACACTCACTATCACCGAAGGAGAGTTCACCGACTCCGAGATCATGGTCATGCTCGGAGAGAACGGTGAGATCAGAATCAACATGTTATCTCAGCTGATTATTTATAATTAGTTCATTTTCATCTAAACCAGTTTTCTTTTTTCAGGAACGGGGAAAACCACCTTCATCAGGATGCTCGCAGGAGGCCTCAAACCAGACGGAGGAGGTGAAAACCAGCACACACCAGAACAAATCACAAATATAATCACAATTATTTTTAATAATCTAATTTCTATTTGTTCT
Organism: Danio aesculapii; assembly: GCF_903798145.1. Taxonomy (NCBI): domain Eukaryota; kingdom Metazoa; phylum Chordata; class Actinopteri; order Cypriniformes; family Danionidae; genus Danio; species Danio aesculapii. The sequence continues at coordinate 3,087,124 of NC_079457.1, forward strand.
ATTTCTTATAATGGCTCGTTTCCACTGACTGGTTCGGTTCGGTACGGGTCACCTTTATCAGGCTTGCGTTTCCACTAACAAGGGTACCCTTTTGGTGGGTATGGTGTATGACAGAAAGTTTCAGTCAATGTCATTCTTACTCGAGGAAATGTCTACAGTAAAGCTGTACGGGTCACTTACATATCATATGAGAAGCACTTCTCACAACACAGACGCTTCATACACATAAATACTGGTGTAGAAATGTTTATTACTAACTTTTCAATGAACATGAGTTAATTATAACTGCAGATCAAAGACAGTGCGAAACAGCCTACTGTAACGTCTGTAATTATATTAAATAACTAAATAAATGAACATATATAAACACATACAGCCCCTTACAGTCTCCGATATGTTCCCAACTACAGAAGAACTACATATAGCAGACATTTCGCCCGTATTTAGGTTCAAAACAACACAAAATATAGCCTACAGTCAGTGAAAACCTCTCATCTGTGTCTGTAATCTTCAGCAGCACATGTAGCCTCTGTTAGAGAGTAATTCCGTCATTCCCGGTTCATATTAGTCCAAAGTTAGTCCAAAGGAGAAGCCGGAAAAAAAAAGGAGCACATTATTATTCAGCAAACATGAACAAAATGCCATGTATAACTAACATATTATCTTCACCTTCTGGACTAATATGAACTCACAATGACAGAGTTACTCTCTAACAGAGGCTACATGTGCTGCTGAAGATTACAGACACAGATGAGAGGTTTACACTGACTGTAGGCTATATTTTGTGTTGTTTTGAACCTAAATACGGGCGAAATGTCTGCTATATGTAGTTCTTCTGTAGTTGATAACATATCGGAGACTGTAAGGGGCTGTATGTGTTTATATATGTTCATTTATTTAGTTATTTAATATAATTACAGACGTTACAGTAGGCTGTTACACACTGTCATTGATCTGCAGTTATAATCAACTCATGTTCATTGAAAAGTTAGTAATAAACATTTCTACACAAGTATTTATGTGTATGAAGCATCTGTTTTGTGAGAAGTGCTTCTCATATGATATGTAAGTGACCCGTACAGCTTTACTGTAGACATTTCCTCGAGCGAGAATGACGTCGACTGAAACTTTCTGTCATACACCACGCCCACCAAAAGGGTACCCTTGTTAGTGGAAACGCAAGCCTGATAAAGGTGACCCGTACCAAACCGTACCATACTGTACCAGTCAGTGGAAACGAGCCAAAATATACACCCATTATTTATTTGATCTACAGGTTCTCATCAATTGGTGAATGTAAATAGACAAATGTTTTCAGTGTTTTTACCATGGCTGTACTGTTTTCATCTTCTTTTTAATTAATCAATGCAGAGATTCACATTTTTGTCATACTAAAAATAAAATTGGCACTTTGAGTACATTAAGAATGCACATTTGAAGGAAAATTATAAGAAATAATTGGCAAAAGTAGCTGCAATCACTCTAAAAATTAACCAACAGGACATTTCTATGTAGTTTACTTGTATACGTGTTTTATATAGTATGCCACAGCCATGTCACCCTGCAGCCCAACACCGCTTACACACAGGCTTAAATAAAAGTCTACCTCTAGACACGAGCACTTTCTTCCCACAAGAGTAGCAACTAGCTTTTTTTTTATGCAAACTTTAATGCTAACTGGAGTGTGTGTTGTGTTTGTCAGGTGATGTGCCCATCCTGAACGTGAGCTACAAACCACAGAAGATCAGCCCTAAGTTTAAAGTGAGTTTGAACTATAATTGTGAGTTTTCTGCTGAACTCCACACATTTAAAAGCAGGAATGAGGACTGAATCATGACCAAACCTCAAAATCTGTCCAGTACCTCCTTTGGATCTAAAATCTACATTTTGTTCTTACATTAATACAGAAAAAACTAATAAAGTAGCCCTTTTACTCGCTGTAGAATCAATTACTCCAGGATGACAAGTTTTTAATATTTGGAGAAGATCCTCCCACTTTAACTATCAAGCATGCTTTGTTTGATCGTGTCTGCTTATCTTCTGTGATCAGGGTGTTCGCGGTTTTAAGTTTTAAATGCTATTTTACAAGGTATTACATGGCGTATCATTTTTGATTATACAATGTGTAGTTGTATTGTGAAGTTTGCCTTTAATCTGCAAACATTAGGATGCTGTGTAGTTCATGAAAACGATAAAATCCTGCTAGATTAAACATCGCTGCATTGTTTACTGCAGTAATCAAGCCAACACTGTTATTCCTGCTGTTTTATAGGCGCCCCCTGCTGGATTAGCATTTTTATTCAATGTTCATTTATTCATTTTCCTTCGGATAATCCCTTATTTATCAGGGATCACCACAGCGGAATGAACCGCCAACTATTCCAGCATATGTTTTACACAGCGGATGCCCTTCCAACCGCATCTCAATACTAGTAAAATGAATAATGTTTTCAGCTTTGGATTAGTTTCTTGTAATCAGTATTTAGTAAATACAAGTTAAAATGTCATCAACGTTACAGGTTGAAATATAAAGTGGCTAGAGTGGTTTTTAAAAGTATGAAAAGAGTCTTAAAAGCTATTGAATTTCACTCTCTGGGTCCTGTATTTAGCATGGTGATGAATTTATTTTATTCAGTTCATTCTTTTGAAGAGATCTATACAGTTTTAGAGTTTTTAAGCAAAAATCAATTGTAAAACCTTCATATGATCTGTATGTCCTGTTTGTTTTTTCCTCTTGATGAAAATGAAGCTGGCATGGCGTTAAACACTGACAAACTGAACTGAAACTGACAAAGCATCTCTGTGTGTTTTTAGGGCAGTGTTAGAGCTCTGCTGCATGAGAAGATCAGAGACGCGTACACACACCCTCAGTTCGTCACTGACGTCATGAAGCCCATGCAGATCGAGAGCATCATAGACCAGGACGTGAGTAAAACACCACTACTGTAGAAGTATATATTATCTGCTTTTAGGGGCATTTTGATTGTTTTCTTCATGCAGAAATTCTTATCACCATTATGTCTCTATCTTACCCTATCTTATACCTGCATGCATGTTGTGCTTTAGTCATTTTTATGATTTTGTTATATAAAGAAGAGGTACAGTTTGTCAATTTTACTGTTGATCATCATTTGGCAACATTAACCCTTTAGATTGGCCTGTGCTAAAAAGTTTCTGTCTTTAATATGGAGTTCAGTAGAGTAAAACAGCAGATTATAATGTATGTGCAGAAAAACACTGTGTTTACTGTGTGCTGAGAGCTGAACTGCTTATTTTGATTTTCTGAGATATAGCAACACATATTCCCCTGCACAAAGGTCTCTCACACACACACACACACACACACACACACACACACACACACACACACACACACACTATACGCCATATTAGGCATGGGATGACAATCGTTTTCAAGGTATACCGCGGTTTGGGAAAGTCAAGGTTTTTAAACTACCAAAATTTTCTGTAATACCGTTCCTAAGGTATGTGTGAGATTTTTTTTTTTATTGACTTTTTTTGTTTAGTTTTTTTAAGACCGCAGCATCTCCAGCAGAAAAGACATCCAAGGATGCTGTTTTAAATGGTAAAGAAAGCTTTGTGTTTGAAACTAATGAAGACAGCAGAAGTCTATGATTCATTTGATTTAGCCTGACATGTTTACTGCTCCAAAATAGTTTAAATCTTTCACAAAATTAAATGTGTTGTGTTCAAAGGGGAATTTTTTGTTTTTGTTTTTTACCCAGACATTTAAAAATAATTTTAGAGCAATATTTAGAGCAGTTTAGACCAATATTTAGAGCAGTAATTACAATACTGTGAAACCGTGATATTTTTATGCAAGGTTGTCTTACCGTCAGAATCTAATACCGGCCCATGCCTACTCCATATAGAAGGCAGAAACTGAGGGTGCTTTCACACCTGTAAGATCGGCTGATTCGTTCTGAATCAGGGATTACAATTGTTACAGTGCTTATTTTTGTTCTTGGTATGGTTCGCTTTCACACGGCAAAGTTTCTAAGCGAACCAAAATAGATAAAAACAAGTTGCATTCGAGTAAACTCTCCTCACATTGGCCAGTTTAAGGGTTATTTTTCAGAGTCCCACAAATTGTGCTCAGCTGTCATACGTCATTATTTTATATTATGATAAGCAATAAGACATTATTAGTGAAAAGGTGCACTTTAATTTTGATACACAGACATTGCCACCAAATATAAATCAGAGAGGCTAGACTTTCTCATACAGAGCCTCATTTCAGTTTGTAAAATTCTTCTATTGAAGCAATCAGTCAATTAAAAAAACGTTGGCGTTTAATTATGCAATATAGGCTTATAGAGAGAAATAACATATGAACTGAGACTGCAGTGAGATCATGAAGGAGATCAATGTTGTTCTTTATTTCGAGGTGTCAGTGCAGAAAGACAATATGCCTAATAAAATATTATAAGATTAAAATATGGAAAAATTATAAACAGGAATCACCTTGGACTGATTCCTGTTGTTGTTTTGATGAATCCCTTACCCAAAGAGCAGCCACCAACTATTTGAGTTACCCCTCAGCGCTTTTGTTTTCTGGATGGAAAAATTATTATTGAAAATTATTACAGCTGGTAATTTCGGTCAGTTTCCTAACAGATAAACAGTTCTCTGTAATGTTTCAGCATGCTTTTACTTTCGTCTTGACATGAAACTCACATTTGCCAGTTGGAATGACGTCCCATCATACTCATAATTTTCTCTACCATAATACAATGTTGTATAGTCTGGTTCAATAGTTCGTTGGATGGTTTTGCTTTCTCACTACAATCGATCTGCTCCAGAGTTCGTTTTAATTGAGCCAAGACCACCTCATTCAGGCCATCTCGGATCTATTGATTTGGGTTTCACGTAAGCCAAACCCAAGCTAACTGGGAAATTGAGACCGCTTCTGAAACAAACATCCAGGTGTGAAAGCACCCTAGGCTTTTTTTTTTTTGCACTGCAACTGATGATCAACAGTAAAAATCACACATTTTACCTCTACCCAACAAGGAAAGCCACCAACAACCAAGAATGCATAATTATATGCTGTCATAGCTCTGCAATCAAAATATGTCAGTTTAATGGAAGTCAATGGGGCAAAAACAGCCACCTACACAACCAAAGGGAAGTGAATTTGCCCAAAGTCTATGAGTTTTAAAAAAAAATTGAAGCATTTTTCCTAAATATGTGTCAAAAAAAGATTTGTCAGCAAAAATCCTTCCATTTATTGAAACACAGAAAAGTTGTGGCCAATTTAAGACTCAAAATCACCCCAGAGTGGATGAAAACATCCCCAACACACACACAGTGTTTTAACCCTTGTGTGCTGTGTTGTCTGCAGGTCCAGAATCTATCTGGTGGTGAGCTCCAGCGTGTGGCTTTGGCTCTGTGTTTAGGCAAACCAGCGGATGTGTATCTGATTGACGAGCCGTCCGCTTATCTGGACTCTGAGCAGCGTCTCATGGCTGCCAGGGTCATCAAACGGTAATCATCAACACTTTCATTGCTTTTATTTTTTATTCTTGATGCTCATTAACTTCCTTTCATTATCGTTCAGATTCATCCTCCACGCGAAGAAGACTGCATTTGTGGTGGAGCACGATTTCATCATGGCCACATATCTGGCGGACAGAGTCATCGTATTCGACGGAATTCCATCCAGAACCACTAACGCTAATGCGTACGTACTTCATTTACACTGATTTGCTCTGGTTAAACGTTGCATTAGAGCTGTACAATGGACCCTTTTCACATTAGTTTGTTCCTCCGCAGCAGAAGTCATCATAAGTTGGTAAACTCAGAGTGCAGTAATTGGGAGACGACAAGTTATTATTTTACAGTCCTATTAGCTGGAATAATCAAAGAAAAACTCGATGGTGTTATCAAAACTTTCAGACATAGGAAAACAATAGTGTGAGACTGACAACAGCAGCCTGTCAGATTTACTGTCCTGCCCCCCATACACACTGCATTACACACACCCCACACAAGCGCTCATTCATTTTTTGTAATTTGGTGCAAAGTACATGCATATATTACATAAATGCTTATTAATGTACATGTGTTTTAAATAAAAATGTAAATATTAAAAGCTTTTAAGTAGGGCTGTGCAATTTATCGAAAATCCGGTTTCGATTTAGATTTTGGCTTTAACGATTATGAAAAAGCATTAATCGAGATAAACGATTATTGCATCATATACCGCCGCCTTTCCAGTTGTACACATTTGTTGCTCTGCAAAGCTCAGTTCCACATGAACATTACTAAAAGCATGTACTGTAATGTAACGTTTGCAGCACGGGATGCGCATTATTCATTGATGAACATTCGAATTATTCATGTTTAAAAGCGCGAACGAGACCGCATGTTTCTGTGTGTGTGTGTGCGCGTGCTTAGCCTCGGAGACGAGCGGAGCACACACATCTAACGGCATCTTAATGCGAGCGCTTTAATGGTCAAATACATGCATATTTGTGTCAGAGCGCTGTGTTTAGTAAATATTCATATTAACCCTCTTTTGTGTAATAAACAAACAAGTTGAGAATCAAAAGACATGTGAAAGAGAAAGCATATCAGAGCCGCACTATTCTTAAAGTGACAGCGCAATATTCCTCTTGCCGCCTGTGTTTATTATGAGTCAAACAACAAATGGAGAAAATCCCTCACTGCTCTTGACTGAAGGACTTTTGGAGCTGAAGTTTTTTTTCTTACAGTGAAGATGCTTAAAGCACAGTTTGTTTCAGATTTTTATTCTATTGTATTTATTTCCCTTTCCTTATTTACAGGCAGAAAAATAACTATACATACAGTTAAAGTCAGAATTATTAGCCCTCCTGAATTATTAGTGACCCTTTCCCCCCCAATTTCTGTTTAATGCAAAATTTATTTTCAACCCATTTAATAGAATCATAACAAATTTAATAACTCATCTCTAATAGCTTATTTCTTTTATCTTTGCTATGACGTAAAGTACATAATATTTTACTAGATATTTTTCAAGACACTAGTATTCAGCTTAAAGTGACATTCAAAGGCTTAATTAGGGTAATCAGGCAAGTCATTGTATAACAGTAGTTTCTTCTGCAGACAATCAAAAATATATAATGCTTAAAGGGGCGAATAATATTGAGCTTAAAATGGGTTTAAAATATTAAAAACTGCTTTTATTCTAGCCGAAATAAAACAAATAAGCCTTTCTCCAGAAGAAAAAAGATTATAGGAAATACTGTGAAAAATTCCTCTGTTAAACTTGTATATTGGGAAATATTTATATATATAAAAAAAAAATCACAAGAGGGCGAATAATTTTGACTTGGACTGATAATCGTTTTGACTAATCGTGATTACAATTATGACCAAAATAATCGTGATTATGATTTTTCCCATAATCGAGTAGCCCTACTGTTAAGGATTTAAGATCCTTTAAACCAGTGTTTCCCAACCCTGTTCCTGAAGGCACACCAACAGTACACATTTTCAACCTCTCCCTAATCAAACACACCTGAATCACCTAATTAGAACATAAGAAGAGACCCCAAAACCTGAAGTTAATTAGTCAGGTAAGAGAGACATCCAAAATATGTACTGTTGGTGTGCCTCCAGGAAAAGGGTTGGGAAACACTGCTTTAAACGTGTCACAACACTCTTATGAAAAGGGTCCATACTGAGAAAATATGCATTGTTGTTGTTTAGTATTGAGAGAACTGTGATTATGTTGATTCCCGTGATCAAGTGATTTTAGATTTTGTTCATTCCCTACAGAAAAAAAGCTTATTTTTATCATTTCTGTAATAATCACACTAAAATACTAAAACTGGGAAAATATATTTTACAAATTAATTCAAATTTAAGCTTAAAACATGCAAACATTTAGACTTTAAAATGCTAATAAATTAATATAAGTACACTATAAATTACTTGCATACTAATTGGTTTTTTATTAATCAGTATTATTTAGAATTCCTGAAGAATCTCATTAAGAGACATAGAAATAAAGGTTTGTATTAATTAATGTTAATCAATGCATTTATTAACATGAACAAACGATGCACAATACATTTATTAGTTATTATAAATGTTAGTTAATGAAAATGTTCATTGTTAGTTTATCTCAGTTCATTGACTAATGTTAACAAGCATGAATTTGGATGTTAATAATGCATTATTAAATGTTGAACTATGAACTATGAAAGTATTTTTCATAATTAGTGCATGTTAGTAGATACACAAACTAATGAAGCCTTACTGTAAAGTGTGACCCAAATAAACATCATAAGTATAGATAGATTTATCGTTATGAAATATAGATATACATGTAGAAATGAAGCTCTTAAATCTTTACATTTGAGCCAAACATGAGCTTTTAGGTTTAGTAAAAAATCCTGACATGCTTTATTAATGCACTTAACATATTTTTTAGTTAACAGTATTAATCTTCAATAAAATCTATGTATCAAAAAGATGTTTTAAAGCAATAAACATCATAAAATAATACATATATATATTACCAGTGATTTCAAACTCGATTCATTGTTTAAGCATGTGCAGTTTTTCTGATAAACGAAACCTTTAGTTGAAAAACAGAATTATTCAGCTAAATATATTTGTAAAACATCATACAATTGCTCTGCTTCTCTGAATTGATTTATGTAGAACGGTTGAATTTATTGACATTAAGCAAGTATATTACCTGTAATTAAATGACATAAAAAGGAACAATAATCCCTTAATTGACTTCAAGTGAGCAAGTAGTTTAATTATAGTAATTACTTCCAGACTAATTACACCCAACAATATTAATGCATTATATCTTGGTGGAATAATTCTAGCTGTAATAATTCATTGTAAAGTACTTAAGACATAATTGATGCATTAAAATACATTGACAATGCATTACATCTAAACGCCTAATGCATAAAATGGAAATACTTTAAATAAAATAATTAAATGAATATTAGTTAGTGCTGGGCAAAAACTAATCACGATTAATCAAATCCAAAATAAGTTTTTGACAATTTAAGTGTGTGTGTACTGTGTATATTTATAATGTGTATATAAATGCATGCATATATTTGAGAAAATATCTATTTATATTTGAAATATGTGTATATGATGCCAGTTATGTATATATTAAAATATCTATGTGAGATTTGTTTCTTTGCATGCATCACATATACATAATAAATATATCATACACAATCATATATTATGTCAAAACAAACTTATTTTGGATGCAATTAATCATAATTAATCTTTGCACAGCACTAATATTAATGCATTTATTAAATATATTATTATTATACATTTTTTATTGCATCTTTTTATTAACATTTTAATTATTAAGCACAAAACACATTGAAACAAACCAACAGACAATGCCCCTTTTAACAATGCAATGCAAAGGACTGAATAAATTATAAATAAATTCAAAAATAACAATATAATTATAAATAATAGTAATAATAATAAATGAAATGAAAATAAAGGTAAAATAATAGTAAATAAAATACATAAATTCAGGTATGACGTACCAAAACTCAAAATACAGCGTGTAGAAACATCAATAAAATCCAATAATGAGTCCAGACTTATATTTATATTGTATTTAAATGAATGCATGTGTCATACTGTAGTGGTAATGAAAGTGAAGTTAATGTTGAGATGTGTTTTGTTTTTGTCAGTCCGCAGACGCTGTTGGCTGGCATGAATAAGTTTTTAGCGCAGCTGGAGATCACCTTCAGGAGAGACCCAAACAACTTCAGACCAAGAATTAACAAACTCAATTCCATTAAGGTAAATATTCATTTTCACACAAACCTTTACATGGTACATAACGGTTTGAGTTTGCTTAATACAGTTCTGGAGGGAATAATAATAGAAGAATAATACTGAAGCACTGTGATGATGGACTGATAGCTGAGGCCGTTTACAATCAGCACCATCATTTCAGATCTGCAACAGTGTAAAACTGGAAACATGGAGAGCTGAAACCAACATTAATGACGCAAAGACCCTCAAACACACGTTTATATCTGATCAGCATCTGCATCATTCACTACATGTGTTCACGTTATAGTTTATGCACATTTTCGCTTATTGGATAAAATGTTTTTCTCACTCCGTTGTGAGCATGAGTTTTTTTAATGTGCATTTTCAAAATTTATGCGTATATTATGCTTTATATTACGCATTTAATTATACTACCCATATTTATCATTATTAACAACATAATACCATTACTCTGTTGGTTTCTATAACTAATAAAGCCATTTATGTGTAAATTACATGTTTTTATTTCTTATTTGTACAGTTAAAAGGCAATAATTCATATATATGAAGTCAGAATTATTAGCCACCTTGTTAAATTTAAATTAAAAAAAAATCTCAATTTGTTCAATGGATTTTTTTTTTATATGAAGGGATTTTTGATAATTAGTCTACCAAATGTATATAATGTGTATATGAAGCTGATCGGTCAGTTCTTGGCATATGACTCGCAGTGCACCTGCGGCATTCTTTCAACTGGGTGCCCCTGGAAGGCGCGAGTGCGTTACACTGCTTGAGCGTGCAAGCCACACACCTCCATTGGATATAATGTAGGGTTGTCACGATACTGGAATTCAATACTAATCAGTACTGAAATCTTAAAAACGTCCATTTCCCTCGAACATTTGAGCACTGTGGAGCACATTCTTAAACGGAGCTAATGTGCCATTGTGTTCATGTGCTCAACAGAAATGACTGTGGTTGGCCGTAAAGGTCATCAGTTCACCAAACTCACCGCTGTTTGCTGTGTGAAATTGCATGTGAAACAAATGGGCGGAGCTTAAGCTCCATATTGATGTCGCGCTGGCACGGATAAAGACTCGTTATCAAGACCAGTGTTTCCCAACCCTGTTCCTGGAGGCACACCAACAGTACATATTTTGAATGTCTCCCTCATCTGACCCATTAACTTCAGGTTTTGGAGTCTCTTCTAATCTTCTGATGAGTTGATTCAGGTGTGTTTGATTAGGGAGAGGTTGAAAATGTGTACTGTTGGTGCGCCTTCAGGAACAGGGTTGGGAAACACTGATCAAGACCATTCATTTAAAGCACTGAGTCGACTCTTTTATAGATGAATCAATAGTTTTAAACACTGTACACTTACAGATTTAAGCCTTAGCTGGATATTTCACTTCACTTAGAGCTGTGTGACACTACATGGAAGGGCACTTTCAAAAACCCATAATAGGGGCTCTTAAACTTTATGTACACTGAGCTTCTGTAAACCACTAATTGCTTGCATGTTTGTGGACACACGGCGAATTCGGCTCATTCAGTTTTTTTATTATAAAGATTTATTTTTGGCCTTTTTTTGATAGGACAGCATTTAGACAGGAAGCGAAGTTGGAGAGAGGGAGAAGGGGTTAGGGTAGGGAAATATCCTCGAGCCGGGATTCGAACTCGGGACGCCCTGAAGTGCTACTGCACCATATGTCGACGCGCTAACCACTAGGCTATTATATATTATTATTATATATAGGCCGACCTCATTCAGTTTTTAATTAAAAGTTAATCATTCTCTGCTTTTGTCTTTCAGGATGTGGAACAAAAGAAGGGTGGAAACTACTTCTTCCTGGATGACTGAACGCCATTTCAGAAACTCCAGAAATTCAGCCGCTTGAATCGACATCAAACCAGAAAATGCTGGAACAGCGGACTTACATGTTTGACTGAATAACCATCATCATCTTCATCATCATCACTCTGTCCAGCGGGTTCACTTCAGAAATACAGCCCTCATCCTCAAGTACGCCAAGCTTGTGTCATCATGCCAAAAGAGGAGAGATGTTTATTACAAATAAATGTCTGTTTCTGGCTGAATTATCGGTATCGTTACCAATACTGAAGTTCCTTCCGCTCGCACAAGTGCTATGAATGAATTGACACACGCCAAACATGCTACTGTATATTTTGAAATAAAATATTTTAATCATGTTACATGATGCGTTACATCATATTAAGTAATCCTGTTTCTCAAGATCTGGCGTTCTGCCGTCTTGTGAAGATTAAAGCTGATATTAAAACACACTACCATCTACACACACACACAAAATAATCTGTTGTGTCATGATATTGGGTGACGCGTCTGTGCAGTGAGATTGTTTTGGAATAAACTGACTTTAAATGGAAAGACCACAACTGAGAAAGGCTTGTGTTTATGGTTAAATACATATTCAGTGTATGATTCCCTTCCACGAACGGGGTTTCAGCCAAAAACTGATTTCAAATAGAAAGATCAAGTAACAAATGCAATTTTAGGGTTGTGTTTGGTGTACAATATTATTTTATTTTTATAATGTGGCAACACCATATCACTCATTTTCCTAAGGTTTATTCCCTTATTTATCACGGGTCACCACTAGGGATGGCTGACGTGAAACACGCTTCGACAGTGTCGAGATCCAGAAACGCAAGTGTTTCGAAACACCTGGTTACGTGACTAAAGTGTTTCGAATTACCCAGGTCACAAGACTAAAGTGTTTCAAAACACCTGGTCACGTGACTAATAGCTTGTTTCCACTGACTGGTACGGTACGGTTTGGTATGGGTCACCTTTATCAGGCTTGCGTTTCCACTAACACGGGTACCCTTTTGGTGGGCGTGGTGTATGACAGAAAGTTTCAGTCGACGTCATTCTAGCTCGAGGAAATGTCTACAATAAAGCTGTAAGGGTCACTTACATATCATATGAGAAGCTCTTCTCACAACACAGATGCTTCATACACATAAATACTTGTGTAGAAATGTTTATTACTAACTTTTCAATGAACATGAGTTGATTATAACTGCAGATCAAAGACAGTGCGAAACAGCCTACTGTAACGTCTGTAATTATATTAAATAAACAAGTGCAACATATATGAACACATACAGCCCCCGATATGTTACCATTTACAGAAGAACTACACACAGCAGACATTTCGTCCGTATTTAAGTTCAAAAACAACACTATATAGCCTACAGTCAGTGTAAACCTCTCATCTGTGGCTGTAATCTTCAGCAGCACATGTAGCCTCTGTTAGAGAACATTCCATCATTCTGAGTTCATATTAGTCCGAAAGGTGAAGATAATAACAATAATAGTTAAGACAGTTTGTTCATGTTTGCTGAAAAATAATGTGCTCCTTTTTTTCCGGCTTCTCCTTTGTTTCTTCGCGCTTCACTCTCGCGTTTGTCAGTGTCTGACAGGATCGGGTTTCAAAAGCACGTCAATAATCAAGTGCAGGTTATTATCATCAGCTCTAGAGATTTGTTATTTCAGATATAATGTTAGACGCGCGCGAGCGCTAGCAAGAAAGCGAAACCGCTCGAGCCTCAGACTGGCTCGTAAAAAACTACGGGGCACAGGGTAAATCTGCTCTACTCCATGGCTTTGTGGCTGTTCATCAAGACGACGACAAGGTTTGTTTGAGCCCGGGTCGACCATGGCTCGTTATTATATGTATTTATAATTCCGCTGTAATCTCTCGGCTGTGCGTGTATTTTAAATATGGCGTTTTTTTTGTTTTCATTCTGGCTTGTTGCGTAAGCGAAATGCGTATCTCTGTAAACCAATAGCGTTCAGCTGTGCGTCTTAGCTCCGCCTTTTGGTACCCTTTCTCGTGTTTGGTACCCTTTCGAAAGGGTGCCGAAAAAGTGGTTCGGTTCGGTACGCTTTTTGACAGTGGAAACGGCTATAAAAGCGTACCAAACCGAACCGTACCACTCAGTGGAAACGGGCCTTAAAGTGTTTTGAAACACCCAGGTCACGTGACTAAAGTGTTTCGAAACACCCAGGTCACAAGACTAAAGGGTTTCAAACACCTGGTCACGTGACTAATGTGTTTCGAAACACATCACAAACAATAAAACGAGCATGAGGCGTTCCTTTAAATATGACGCTTTTACGCCTGATGTTTAGCACTTTAGTGTGCACGATTACATTGGCGCCCTTTATTTAGTCACGAGGCGTTAAACGTTGATGGAAAACGCAAGCAAAAAGGGTCCCGGTGTGCACAGGCCTTTAAGCTAAGCTTATTAAAGAGCACCCGCCAAACTCAGAGATTAGCACAATGACAAAAAAAAGGTCAAACTTAAACTAAAATTAACCTCTTCTAAAAACTAAACTAACTTCTAAAAAAGTGGAGTGTTCCATTATTGTTAATTAAAAAAAACTGCAACTAAGGCTTCTTAGGCTTTCTGTTTTATTTATCAAAATGGGGAACAACAGATAATACAACGCTCGTTTTTGGTTTCAAACCACATATTTGGATCAAATATTTTATTACAGGCATTTGGCATCAAACATTCATCCACAGAGCCCACTGCTTGGGGATTATAGTGCACAAAAACGCATGGTCAGAAATGAAGAAAACCAAATGTGAAATCCCAAAAAATACATTGACAAAACTCTACACTACACTAAAGGCACTTTCCTTTTTTAAGGTGAGATGCCATCACCAATATACTCACCATGCAGCACGAGTGGAGTGTTTTTCAGTAAAATTAAGTTCTCCGAGAACCAGTGTGGACCATTTGTTAAAATACCTTGTAGAACAATCTTCATTTAATACAAATTAAATGTAAATCAAATTTGCATAGATCTGAAAACTTTAGTACTCAAATAAAATAAGCGTATGATACATGTCTTAAAGTTAAGTGCACTCATGGGGGAAATTCAGTTTTATTAGACTTTATTACCTATGCAATTTACATTTTCACAGGGGTTTTTTGACATCAGAACAGGCGAAACCATGTTGCTTCAATATGCAAGAATGTGTGGAAGACAAAACGGTTAAAAATGATTAGATAAAACAACTAATCAATAACACATACCAAAAGACACCCAGAAAACTCAAAACAACAGATTTCATGTATCTGATATCATCGTAAACCAAAACAACATTCAGTGTCACTGATATGGTAACTGTGGGCCTGCACCTCGTCTCCCGTAATGTCTGTAGGACTGGTCATCTTGTCTGCCTCTGCCTATATAATCTTTCCGTCCACGTTGGCTCCGCCCTCGATATCCTCCTCTCTCCTCTTGGCCACGCCTTCCTCCACCTCTGTAGGACTGGCTGTAGTAGGACTGGGTAACTCTGACGTCTACATTGGGAGACTCCATTTCCTCTGGCCACTTTTCTTCAGGAGAAAATGTATGGATGAGGCGGGAAGAGTCTTCTGCATGTAGGCTCTTTGGGAAGGCTCCCCCTTGTCTTCCTAAGCTCCCATTTGGTAAAGGGATCAATCCTGACATATCGCCTTGCAATGGCCCGATCTGAAAAGATGGTACCGAACAGGGTCCACCATAAGGAGGAAGTTCCATAGCACCCAGAGAAACAGGAGTATCTACTGACTTGAACTCTCCACCACTCAAAAAATGAGGTTGGCCTCCAGGAAACCCAGCAGAGTTCTGTACAGACCTAAATTGTGGGTTCATTGACAATTGACCATTCTCTTGACCTCTATCCAGTGTGGGGCGAGCAAAAGGCAAGACATCAATCGGACCATGAGGCCCATGGTTTATTGCTTCTAAAGGCATTGGTGGAAATGGCATACGGTGGTATCCAACAGATGATGGTGGAAACATCTGATTCCCAGGGGGTGGATAAGGAGGTGTGGAAAACTGCACTGGAGGAGTAGTTGGGTACCCCCCAGGATAGGCACTTGAAACAGAAGGAGCTGACCAGGGCATTGGTGGTCTTGATTGCACATGCATTGGAATCGATGGAGGATCGTTGTATCCTCTTACCTCTATGGGATCAACAGGACTGCTACCAGTTGCTACAGGTGCAATTGGAGCATGGCTGTCCAATGGGGTGTCAGCTATGGAGCTCAAACTTTGAGGCTGAGAAGAAGGGTTTTCTGGCTGCCACGAAGTCATGGTAGGATTAGCAGGAGAGTCAGAGGAAGGAGGAGGGCCTCTAAGGTAGGCTTGGTTCAGTGGTGCCAGATATACAATAGGAGGAAACATTGGCTGGGTGTAAGCCTGAGGAAAATAGGGAGAACATTACACTTTGTTGTTATTCAATATAGATTGATATGCCTTAATGAAGAAACAAATGCAAATATTTTAAATTGTGTACCTTGACCCCAAGGTTGAAGAAGAACTTGAGGACACTCATATCTAAGATAATAAAAACATGTATTGTAAGTATTAAAAATGATAAATTACTTGCCCATTTAGTCATAAGTTACGGTGTTAAAATGTTAAAATCATCCAACAAGTCTAACCCAGAGGTGCACAAACTCAGTCCTGGAGGGCTGATGTCCTACAAAATTTAGCTCCAACTTGCCATAACATACTCTCTATGAAATTTTTAGTATGCTTCGTAAAAGCTTGATTAGCTGATTTAGGGGTGTCTAATTGAAGTTGGTGCTAAAATCTGCAGGACACCGACCCTCCAAGACAGAGTTTGGACACCTGGTTACCCCTGAATACTATAATCAATGGTGAAAGACAGCAAATGTTTTCCACATAGTTTTCCATAGATTTTTTATGGATTTGTAGGAACTTAATTACCTTTTGGTAGGTCCTCTCCTTTCTGGGAGTAGGAAAATGGTGGAGGTGGTTCCAACTGTCCCTTCTCATTCTGGGGGAATCCTGGATAAACTGGGTCCTGAAGGAGCTGAGACCACTGGAGTTGAGGAAAGGGCAGGTGTTGGGGTTGGGATGGGTGTTCAACAATCTGTGCTGCACCTGACGGACAACAATGTTTTTTGAGAACTCACTGAGTTTACTAAAATTTCAGCATTTGCAACCAGGTTTGCTGCAGTTTCTGTAAACTGAGAAAAAATGTGATCATTAAAATGGCAATTTTAGGAGTACAAAAGCTTGTCACTGATGCCATACCCTTGACAGGACAAGTTTGTACCTTATCTAAAGTTGTATTTGGTAGTACCCTTAAGGTTCTACCACAAAGTAAAAAGATGTCCTTGTGACAGACTTCCAAATTGACATGCTGTCGCACTCCTAAATTCTTGCACATTTTCTTTTAAGAATGTGACGGTCCAAGACTGAACCTCAATAGTAAAAACTTACCAGAGGCAGGTATGGTTGATGTTTCACAAGCAGGTGGGACTGACTCGTTCAGAGAGACTTGAGGTAAGTCAGGAGGTGAAGCATTGGCAGGACCAATAGTAGGGGAGATGGAGGTGGGAGCAGCATGTGGAAGAGGTATTGGCATCATAGTGGTTTGTGGATCAACAGTCTTTGGGGGAATTAGTGGACCATTGGTTGCATCAATGGGATGTGCGGTAGAGGACAAGCCTGGGCAATCTAATACAGGAGTAGCAACCTGAACCTGTGCAGAAATGGGTATTTTGGACGAAGGTGTGGGGGATAGAGTAGAAGTATTGGCTGGTGGCAAAGTTTGAATGCACAAGTTGGATTCAATTGGGGAAGCTGGGATTGGGCAAGTAGGGGCCAGAGTAGTTTGAGTTGGAGTAGAAGCGGGTAAAGGGACTGGGGTAATCTGAGATGCAACCAGTTCAACTGAGGTGAACTGAGATGGTGATTCAGGTCTGGGCAGGAGCTCCATTGTGGGCAATTGGGCAATTTGGAATGAGGGTTTGGTAGAATTCAGTGCAGGCGCAGATTGAAGAGGAGCAGGGGTGGCAACAGAGACTGCCGTTGCCCCAGAGATGGAGTGCGGGGAAGGGGTGGTAATTGATTCTGCTGTTGCCCCAAAGATGAAGTGTGAAGCAGGAGTGGTAACTGAGACTGTTGTTGCCCCAGAGATGGAATGGGGGGCAGGGGTGTTAGATAACACTGCTGTTGCCCCGGAGATAGACAGTTGGGCAGGGGTGCTAACTGAAACTGCCCTTGACCCAGAGATATACTGTGAGGCAGGGGTGGTAGCTGAGACTGGTGTTGCCACAAATGTAGAGTCTGAGGCAGGGGTGGAAACAGAAATTTGTGCTGCACCAGAGATAGACTGTGAGGCAGGTGGGATAACTGAGACTGGTGCTACACCAGAGTTAAACTGTGGGGAAGGAGTGCTTTCTAAGACTGGTGCTACCCTAGAAATGGCCTGTAAAGGGACTGAAGTTGACACTGGGGTCAAATGACTGTTGTCAGGGTTTCGAGCAGGGCTAGACTTGGGTTGGATGCTTGTCTTTTTAACCGCATCAGGAACAGACTGATTAAGACCAGGGGAAGTGGCAAAATTAGATGGAGATGAAGAAATGGCTGTTTTGGGGCCAGATAAAGAGATAACAGGTGGAGGTGGAGAAGCAGCGACAGGGATAGGTTTCTCTTGTAATTTCTCTTTCATTGTCGAAGAAGACCTTTGCCCTGGTTCCTCAGAAAATTGTATCTAGAAAATAGTATATAAGCCATTGGCTGGTTAGAAAAGCAGATTGGATTACATTTTTTAGTTTACTTGTTTATGGCATAGCCTATTAAAAAGGCATAATGTCAATATTTTTAAAAGAAGACATTTAATAATTGGTTTAGATTATTGTTTTTGCAATGTTCTCACCCCATGTTTTTCTTCAGTCCCACCCTTCTGCCTCTGTAAAGTCCTCTGAGATGTTTCTGAAAGCAGTAAACCAAAATAAACGTTAAGAATGAATCGATTGACAAGAACATGTCTATGACTGGCAAAACTAGCATATTAAAGGGCCAAGCTTCAATGCGAACCAGTCTCCAAGAGGTTCTCCTTCTGTTCCTTTTTGCGAGAGCTTTTCTTTTCCCCTCCTTTCTTTATGACCTCACCAGAAGTGGCCTAAGTTCAGAAAACATGTGCATTTGTATCTTTGTTATTAGGGAATGTACTAAGTGCAACAGAGATAAAAAAAATTTCATTCAATTGAGTTAAGTCAATTAAATAGGATACTAATTAACTTAATAATAAACACCTTAATATGTGAATGCATTAATTTCAATATTTGTATCCGAAAACCATGTTTCACTCCATATTATGCAAGCAGAATGCAATGGATTCACCGTTTGGGGGCTTGGTCCAAGTGAGGGGAAGTTGTGCTCATCTTTGTGCAGAAGCTCCAAAACAACGCTTTCCTCTTCCTCTTCTGGCAGAATACACACAGGACTGCTGCGCTGATCAGACCGTCTGCCAACACATCATACTAAGAGTCAATTCAAGAGTTCACACTTAGCTGATGATCATACTTGGCACGCTGTCCCGGGAGAGAGCCCTGAGCTCATGAGATCCTCGAGCCCGCAGCTCCCTCCTGTTGCAAGGTGAGAGGGGAGTTTGAGCTCAGGTAGATCTCGAGAACTCCCCTGCTGTAGTTGCTAATGAACAGATAGTGATTGCTCTTAAGAGATAGCTAATCACTAGGAGCATGTCTATGGTGTTGATTTGGATTAGTCAATTAACTTAAGTTGCATGTTTTTGGATGGTGGGAGGAAACCTGGGGACCCGGGGGAAACCTACATGAGCACGGGGAGAACGTGTAAACTCCACACAGAAACGTCAGCTGGCTTTGTAATAGCTAGAACCAGAGACGTTCTTGTTGTGAGGCGACAGTGCTAACCACTGGGCCACCATACCACCAATCTAGGAAAGAGGAGGAGTAGGGGTGTTAGGGGGGATTCCTCAAACGAAGATGGCTGTGATATGGAACTTAGGGTATTTATAGTGGCTTAGAAATCGTCTGATTGGTGAATCATAAATTGGATAATACGGGGCCAGCCACAAGCAAGCATAAGCACGTGATCCTCTCGAAAATCTATATATAAACTTCAAAGTAATTCAGGTCAAAACCATGGAAGCTCTAGTATCTTTAGAAAATTTCTCTTTAGCAAAATGCATTCGTTCTGATGTGTTCTTAAAAACAGGCTTATGAACCTGAACTTGTTTCTTGCATCATCTGGTGTGGCCTGCGGAGGCCAGGAGTGTTGCTTATGTACACGAACGCTGGGTGTCGACTGAGACTGCATTCTGTTTGGCCTCCGACCTCCTCTGCTTTCCCATTCTGCAGAAAACCAAGACAATAAATGCGGGAGAGCTGATCTCATTCAGGTGTGCATTTGATTTACAGAAAACCTACCAGAAGGAATTTGCGAACCATTGTTTGGTGCAGCATGTCTTTTTCCCTTTTCTGACACCATGTGCCAAGACTGAGGCTCTTCAGATGGAAGACGCAAGTTTAACAACGGCACAGTTTGCCTAAACACATACAAGCAAGAGTATTATTTAAACACAATATCAATTAGGTGAATGTTGTGTATAGACTGCTGTATTACATATAGCATAATTCTATATATTAAAAACTGCTCTGGTGGTATAATGCAAATTGCATGAAATGGAAATTGTGATGGTCTTTTTTGAATTCAGTAGGTTTTGTAAGGCAAGGCTTGATTTTGTCCCTGAGGAACAAAGATGGAGGTGGTTATTTTGATTAAAGAGCCCATATTATGGGTTTTTGAAAATGCCCTTCCATGTAGAGTGTAACACAGCTCTAAGTGAAGTGAAATATTCAGCTAAGGCTTAAATCTGTAAGTGTACAGTGTTTAAAACTATTGATTCATCTATAAAAGAGTCGACTCATAGTGCTTCAAACGAGTCGTCTTGATAACGAGTCATTAGGTGTTTCGTGATTACGCAGCTACGAAACACAAGTAGTTGCATGCGCAAGCCCGGGAGATTTGAAACCTGCGGCCCCGCCCACTAACAGAAAAAAAGTAATCGCGGATGTAACTGAGGACGGGGAGGGTGCGGGAGGTGTCGCCGCCGCGCCATCTCTATTGTGGACGCGCCGGCCCTGTGTGTGTGTGCGTTTGTGTGTGTGAAAAGAGCAAGTAGACTGCTAGATCTCCTCGCCAGTTCTTGGACTTTTTGCTTGATAAAATAGTTAGTCGTCTGTATTTACATTCACCCACTGGCAGCCAAAATCTACTATAAAGCGTGTGTGCACTGTGACTACTTTTATATTGTTGATTATCTGCTGGGCATTTCACTCTGTCTCACGCTGTAGCCTGTCAGTGTCCTCGACCAATCGCAGCAGGCTGTCATCGGTCCAATCAGCGCATATTAGCTTCGCGCTGAGGAGGGGTTTGGGTACAAATGAATCGCTGAACGATTCATATGGGAGTCGCTGGAATAATTAGGTAAAAATAAATGCAGATTATAAGACCATCAAAGTGTTTTTTGACCTTGCATGCATATTAGACTGTTGTTGGAGACCCTTACAACCTAAATATGACCCTATTTCATGTATAATATGGGCTCTTTAATGTTTATGAGGGCACATGCATAAAACAAGATGATATGCATGGATGAATATTGGTGATTGTATCCTGGTATGCAATTCTGCAAACAAAACAAAAATCCACAGACCAAGCCCAGCACACTGCTTTTTCCAAAAATTAAACAACATACACAGACTTTCTGAAAACACCTACACCAGGGGTGTCAAACTCAGTTCCTGGAGGGTCGCTGCCCTTCACAGTTTAGTCCCAGCTCTGCTTCAACACACTTGCCTGTAGGTTTTAAACGACACTGAAAGACTCAATTAGTTCGATCAGGTGTGTTTAATTAGAATTGGAACTAAACTGTGCAGAGCTGCGGCCCTCCAGGAGTTTGACACCCCTGACTAGGGCTGCACAATATATCGTTTCAGCATCGCTATCACAGTGTGAACATTCGCAATAGTCACATCACGAGTATACGCAATGTTGAGTATGGATTATAATCGATTGTTTTGCAAGTGTCCTGTGACTGTGTGAGGATTTTAAAAGCATCCAGGCCTAAGAAATTGTACTGTTTTTAACTTTGACAAACTAATACCGATAAATCATACTGAACTGTTTATAAAACAAAGACTCTGCAGTAATATTTTGCATTTGATAATTCAATTACTGTATAACTGAATACAGTTCAACTCTTCGGAAAAACAAATCAAACGCTATTTAAATGATTAGCATATATTTCTTTATCGAATTTATCTATGGTTGTAGATTGTCTCTCATTTTATGCATATGCACTCCTCTACAGAATCATCCAAATCAATTAAAAATTCTTTCCAATTAGTTATTCAACACATCTAGTGAAATTGTATTCCTATCGCAATATATATCACAGAATAAAAAGAATATCGCAATGTTAGATATTTCCAACATCGTGCAGCCATACCTGTGACCTACACACATATATACTGTAGGTAAATAATATAAACACATACTGTCTGTTGAGTTCCTCAATAAAGACAGTGACTGGCCCGTTGTCTGGACTGACTTCCTTAACATAAGCATTATAGAGCCGATTACTGCCACTCAGCTGCACCTGAAAAACGTTCAAGAGAAAAATCTTGCTGTCAAAATTGCTTACAGGTGCACCAAAACAAACATGTCCACATCCCAACAAGACCCCAACCCTTTTTAAAGTCAGTTTGAAATAAAAATTGACTATGTTTATTTTGCTAGGACTGATTCGCAGAGTCACTGATTTGATCCAAGACCAATGACGAGATGATCCCAAGGTTTCCATATCCTGGACCAGGCCGTATCCTGAGCAGCTGCTGTGGTGGTCATGGAGGAGTGGAGAACATGAGACTGATTCCTGTGACGCTCCAGAGACAGACGAGTCTTCGCTGAGGCCAGCTTCCAGCCTCCGCCACTGAGACTGCAGCTCTGCACAAGACGCTTGGCCAGCGGAGAAATTAAAATGGTCGTGCCCAACTGAGCCTGGTTTCTCTCAAGGTTTTTTTTCTTCACTTCCGCCATTAGTGAAGTTTTTTTTTCCCTCTCCGCTGTCGCCACTGGCTTGCATGGTTTGGGATCTGTAGAGCTGCGCATCGTTGGATTTGCTCTTCAATGTTTGGACTCTCAGTAGTGATTATTAAACCACACTGAACTGAACTGAACTTAAACACTACAAACTGAACTACACTGTTCCAATTTACTATGACCTTTTATGTGAAGCTGCTTTGACACAATCTACATTGTATAGGCGCTATACAAATAAAGGGGAATTGAACTGAATAGTACTCATTGTTAAGGTTATTGCACACTGTATCTGAGCATTTCGTCCATGACTTTCACATTAAAAGATAAATTCGACCTCATGTAGTCAAATATTGACACACTGCCTCCAAAACCTTCGTCCATCATAAAAAAAAAATCTATTCTGGTTTCATTTTTTTGTTTTTCACATCTGAAAACGCATTTTGAGAGGTCTTCTGACAGCTGTACAAGCGAAAGGCAAAATACAGTTAGTACGTTTTACTTGCAGTATAAATTCGTCATATTTGACGTTAAATTCTTTTTAATACATGTAGGTGCTGCTTCTCAATCAGACAACGCTTCTATGTTCATTCTTGCTGTCAATTGTGGGAAAAATCATCGATAAAAGGTTTATGATATACCGTTGTGAGTTTGAATTGACTGAAATGTTTCGTGTTTTTTTTATTGATTAATTAATACGCATCCGACTCAGTGTGCACGGTTTGAGTATGTTGCGAATTTATGTGACGAGTATGAAAATAATGCATATGAAAATTCCAGACTTAAGTGTGCAAAGACCTTTATACTTCAGGTAAAGTTAATCCACTGGAAAAAATAATGTTTGTTTTGGTAATCTGCAATCATAGTATGACCATCTGCTTCTGCATTCCGATTGGCTCCTTGTCTGATGATGTCAGTTTGATACTTCAGCTACAATATTCTCAGCCACACCCCTCTTACCGTTAGTTTGCTGCAAGAAAATGACGTGCAAAAAAAAGCCCCGCCCCCTACTCAATATTCAGTTGGAGGTACATTAAACTACTGACATTAAAGTCTCTGCAACTTCCAGATTGTGCAAATTCCCACCATAAAAATTTGTAGAATATCTAAAAATATAATATAAATATATCAAAATATCTCCGATATACTAGGCACACTCCTTGTATTAAAAATATATTAAAATGAAATACAGAAAACAGTTATCAACACACTGCTAACCTTGCACTTGTCTCCGACTGAGTACTGCATCCCTGCAGCAATGCAGAAATCTCGCTGCTGCTGGACTAAAAATACACAGATATTAAAATGATTTCATCAAGACGATTATTACATTTCAAACTCTTAACACAAAAAAAAGTGACGTACGGCGTTTCGAACGGAGCCACACGTCATACTCCACGTTCCTGTAGAGGGCGGGGTTTAGGGACTTTTGCACCTTAGTGGACAGAAATTCCCGCCCCCTTCCTCTTGAGTAGCCCCTCCCACGACCCTGCACAAATATATAGTTCTGTTATACACAATATATCATCATATTACAAAGTCAAAAAGCTGACTTCAGTTTAAAAATATATAGAGAGAATGCAGATTTAAAAAGCACCCTTTGCGGCGGTCTGGCATTCATCCCATTGCTTGTCTTTTCTCTTGCTTCAGTGGACCTAACAAATGCAAATACACAAATCAAGAGTGGTTTTAGTATCACTGAGGTACTATTATAGACCATTTCAATGTGGTGATGCCATTGGCCCATGAACATTTCCTGCTTGTTGTCAACCTATTTTAATAACTGTAACAAGAGGAAATTCAATCATATCCTAACATTAAATCAGCTGTCATAACTTTATTAATCAATAACTGGATGTTTTAGGATTTTTGGAAGCTATGGAAATTAAAAACAGGAAATATGATAGGACCATTGTTATTGTTTACATCCCTCAAAATTGTCTATAGTGTAATCATAAGCAAGATTTTATTTTATCCATTGGAATTGACTGATTCAAAAAAAACATACATAAGCCTATAGAATAACACTGTGTCCTAATGCACAACAAGATTCCAGTGAGAAGCAATTTGCCTGTCTGCACCAAATGTGACTCGACACAAAAGAAACATTTAAATACCAGTGATTCATTTAAATATCAGCACGGCACACCGATGAAATGGTAAGAGTTATAATTGAATTGATACATATTAAGTCTATTTAACATTATTAAAAGTACATGAGCTACTGAATGACTGATGTTTTGCTAGTTTTTATTTTTAAGATCTAAGGTGAAATATCTGCTGCTGCTTTCTGTACGGCAGTAAATGTCATGCGAAATAGTATTTAAACTCACATTAGTAGCATTTAACACTGAATAAAGCACATAATCTGCACTTGGGTGATAAATATCAGACTCAACTTTTTTATCCCATTTAGGGAAACTAAAATTGCAGCAAGGTGCCGTAACACAGGCGAAGTTCCATGTACACATTAATAAAATATCACCCCACAACATCCAATACATCATATTGAAGGTGCATCTCCCTCCCACCTGGACTCATTTAATGACCTAATGGCCACCATTATAAAAGAATTTCTGACTCCATTTGTCCTGCAAATAGGAACTCTAAAATGGCGTCCTGATGGCAACAGATGAAACACAGAGTACAACGGGTGATCCGGGGTGCATAGGATACCCTGAGCTCTCCTTAAAACACTAGTGTGGTAAATTACTGTTGGACCAGTTTGGTTAAAACCAATGATCTTGCTTGCCACCTTCACCAGACTACTCAACCTGTTCTTGTTTGACACACTCAGATTACCGTACCAAGCTACAATGCAAGTATATAGTAGTAGTATAGTATCATAGTAGTTTAGGATATAATAATAATAATTCCTTACATTTATATAGCGCTTTTCTGGACACTCAAAGTGCTTTACACATTTTGGGGGGAATCTCCTCATCCACCACCATTGTGCAGCATCCACTTGGATGACGTGACAGCAGCCATATTGCACAAGACAGCACACCACACACCAGCTGATTGGTGGAGAGGAGACAGAGTGATGAAGCCAGTTATGATATGGGGATGGTTAGAAGGTCATGATGGACAGAAGTCAGTAGGCAGATTTGGCCAGGATGCCAGGGTTAAACCCCTACTCCTTTTCAAAGGACATCCTTGGATTTTTAACGACCACAGAGAGTCAGGACCTCGGTTTCACATCTCATCCGAAAGACGGCACTCACTGAGCTGTATAGTGTCCCCTTCAATATACTGGGGCGTTAGGACACACAGAATGCAGGTTGAGCACCCTCTGCTGGTCTCACTAATATAACTTCTGGCAGCAACCTAGCTTTTCCATGTGGTCTCCCATCCAGGTACTGACCGGGCGCAGCCCTGTTCAGCTTCAGTGGCCGAGCATGTGAGAGTTGCAGAGAGCTAGCTAGTAGTAAACTAAACTAGTAGTAGTTTATTGCAGCGATGTTGCAGAAATAGAAACAGTTTCTTATATAGAAGCTTTGTGCATTGCCATTGTGGGATGGTTAAGATAAAAACTCCTTTTAACATAAAGACACCTTTTATCATGTGTTGCAGCGCCACGTCATGTGTAATTAGGACACAGCATGACAAATCCCATAACCAGCCCAAACATAGCATCATACTATGGGGGTGGGGGAAATAGTAGGTTGCCAGGCGTTCATAGGTTCGTAGGTTGCAATCATTTTCTCAGAGGATAACAAAGTGACAAAACATTGCTCTCACTCTGATACAAGTTTTATTCATCGAGAAAATTACAAAGCACTGCAGTGTTTGGGTGTTCTGTGTTTTGATAGCTACTGTAGTCCACCAAAATGTGTATATTCCATACAAGCTGAAGCTGTTTGGTCAGTTCTTGTCATGACTTGTGATACGCTCAGGTATTTATTCAACTTTGTGCGTCTGGTAGGCGTGAGCGCAACCCGCGCACCTCCAATGGAAATAACAAACTTGCGCAAACTAGAAAACATGCGATATGCGAATGGCCGCTAAATCCATTCCTTGGCACCTTCACTGGGCCTTTTCCCCTTGGCAAAGAAACTTTTCAAAGACGTCTGTTTCTTACTCATTTTGCTGCTTGTGGGTTAAATTTGGGCGCTCGAGTGGTTGAGATAATCGAGAGAATATGGTCATTTTTCAAAATAAAAGATTTTTTAAATTAAAAGACTCAGATAATAAATAAAACAGAAATGATGACTGGTTTCTTGTGCGCTCGATGCCAGTTGATCCACGTTGGACCACTGTGTTAAATGACTAAATGTAAATGATTCAAACAGGTAAATGTGTACCAGAAGTCGTCTTCCTCCAGCTCAGACTCCTCACTGCTCTTGCACTCCTCTGAGTCCCGTCTATCTCGTCCTCGTCCTCCTTTCACACATGATCCTACAACGTTGCGTTCGACGCCACACACTCGCTCATACAGCAGCTCGTACAGGATTGCTAGACATGGGCAGAGGGTTTAGGCAAGTTTATTTATATAGCACAATGGTAATTTCACACACAATGGTAATTCAAAATGCTTGGATAAATGAGAGAAAGAGACATAAAATACGAGAGAGAATTAAAACAACAGACAATAAAACAGGATTTAAAAAAGAAAGACATAATAGTTTGATCTGTGGGATGTAGCACAGTGCTCATTCAGTAGACACAGCTAAACAGATGTCCTTCAAGTCTTGATGTGAATGAGCGTAATGTTGGAGCATGTCTGATCATTTCTGAAAGCTGATTTAAGCAGTAGGGGGTGTTATAAGATACTTTAGTGTCAATAAGATACTGAAAGCACAATCCAGCATTGTATCTTAAAGAAGCAGCACTCACATTGACATACAGCAGCATTTTTCTCAAAGGCTTCTGGGTAAACACTGTCATAATGGTTTCCGTTGAGGAAGCACAGGCGCACCTGATGAAGAAAGAGACGTAGAGATTTATTTGAGTGCTCCAGAATTTGAGTTTTGAAAATGGTGCACGAATGAATGTGTGCACCTTATGAGTGAAGCCATTCTCTGTGAGGTTAACAGGCGGTTGATCGGGCTCCTGGAAAATAATAAAATCATGCCTGGAGAAAAAAACAAGTAATCAGGACATAGTTAGAAATAACAAACAGTTATAATGGAGCAGTGGGTAGCGCTGTCGCCTCACAGCAAGAAGGTCGCTGGTTCAAGCCTCGGCTGGGACAGTTGGCATTTCTGTGTGTATGTTCTCCCCGTGTTGGCTTGGGTTTCCTCCGGGTGCTCCGGTTTCCCTCACAGTCCAAACACACGTGGTATAGATGAATTGGCTAAGCTAAATTGTCTGTAGTGTATGAGTGTGAATGAGAGTGTGTGGGCGTTTCCCAGTGATGGATTGCAGCTGGAAGAGCATCCACTGTGTAAAAATATATGCTGGATAAGTTGGCGGTTCATTCCGCTGTGGCAACCCCTGATTAATAAAGGGGCTAAACCGAAAAGAAAATGAATAAACTGAATCAATCTGAAATATGCATATGCATTTCATGTTTTGTATTATATTTAATATAACATAGAACTGCACAATATATGGTTTCAGCATCGAAATCGCAATGTGTGTGCTGCAATAGTCATATAGGATATGCAATGTTGAGTTGGGATTATAGTCGATCAACAATTAAGAATACATAAGATTTGTGGAGTCATTGCAAAGTAGAACCATTAGAGATGCTCGGTATCGGCCGATAATCACATTTTATGACTCAATCAGTACTCGCTAATCTGGCTGATCACATGAACCAATCACAAGTGTTTATTTACAGGTTTACAAGCAGAGGAAGATGCATTTTAACTTCTTATGTATTAAATATGCAACTTTTTCTTCATTGAGGCAGGTTGAATTATTCTTCCATTATTTGCAATGTTTCCAAACTGCATTGCCAGTCATTTCTCTGACCAAGTTTTTTATCTGTTTTATCTAGAATTTTCTGTAAAACTGCTTCTGAACTTGACATGGCCACACTAAATGTTTATAAGAGACGTGTTTAAGGGATTATATGCAGCATCCTTCATTTATTCTCTTAGGGAAGAAGATATCTCCACTTAAGTATCATATTTGGAGGAAAATTGTGCTTTATGCAATGTAAAGTTATATAAAGCTCGAAGCATCAGAATCGGTACTCTGTATCGGCCGATCACCATGATGAGGAATTAGTACTTGGTATCAGCTCCAAAAGTCCTGATCAGAGCATCCGTAATAACTATAACAGGACAGTACTATTTTCCATTTTATTGAATTACTACAAAGAAGAATATACAGTGTTATTTTTACATTTCATTATTCAACTTATGTACCTGAATACTGTTTGACTCTCCGGAAATGATGTCTTTTACTTTTTTCTTTACTCTATTGTAATTTTTCTTAAATGAAGCCATCTGATGAAATCGTATTCAGATCACATCATAAATCGCACAAAAACTAAATATTGCAATGTCAGATTATTCCAAGATCGTGCAGCTCTACTATTACACTTTATTGCTCATTAGTGTGTATATGGGGAATAAACACTCATTATATTCAGAGGCCCAAACTGTGCAAAGAATAGCAATTTAACAATGATGCTGATATTTACATGAACAAGTAGGACAAAATTTGTTACTGTATTTGTTATTTCATTTTTTTATGGACGATATTCTGACTGAATACACTGTAAATAAATAAAATCTTTAGTAGATGCATTAAACATCAGGTGTCACTCTATACCACAAACAAAATCTTGAGAAATAAATTACCATTCCTCAAAAATATGAGATTTCACATGCTTTAGAGGTTTGGGAAGAACAGTCAAAGCTAAAGTTCTGGAAGTAAACCTTCCTCAAATGATTTAAGATGATTAATAGGCTAATAAAAAATGTCCTACCGATGAGAAACAGTGAAAGTAAAGGTTCTGGAAATTAGTTTTACTCTCAATTCTATTGAATCATGTTTACTTCCTCACACTAAAATGTTGTTTTTGTTATGATTTGTCTTAGTCCACATGCAGGAATGTAATTTAAAAACGTAGGAGAGACACTCTTCTCTTCTCCATATGCTCCAGACACTTTATTAGAACACAATGTATAAATAAAAACTGCTAACTTAACTTAAGACTTGTCATATTGCTGCTCTTTGGTGATTTAAAGTGCTTCTTTTATCCTCATTTGTAAGTTGCTATGAATAAAAGCATCTTCTAATATTATAAATCATTCATTTTCCTTCGGCTTAGTCCCTTTATTCATCAGGGGTGAACCGTCAACTTAGCCAGCATAGGTTTTACATAGCGGATGCCTTTCCTGCTGCAACCCAGTATTGAGAAACATCCATACACACTCATACACTACAGCTAATTTAGTTTATCAAATTCACCTATAGCGCATAGCACAGGAGAACATGCAAACTCCACACAGAAATGCCAACTGGCCCAGCTGGGAATCGAATCAGCGACCTTCGTGCAGTGAGGCGACAGTGCTTACCACTGAGACACAGTGTCATAAATATAAATATAAAAAATATTACAAAAAGTCTATCATCTTTTACATTTGAGTGAGTTTGATTCCCGAAATTATTTATATTGCACTATTGCAATTCAGAATCACCATTTATAGCAGCAACAAAATTAACTGCAGGAGTTTTAACTCCCAATGCATGCCATTTGTGATCTGATTTATCCATGAGCATAATGCATAGCTTTCAAAAGCCAATAATAACTGGCAGACCACCAATAACGCAGTTACTTGGTGATCACTGGCTATAAAATCACTCTTGGAGAACGATGGTCTTAAAAAAGGTAGACAGTGAACACCGTCACATCTCAGGCCTCAGAATATGCAGTTAAAATATAGAAATAATTGTAATATTCTCACTTATAGAGCTCAGCCAATGCAGATATCTCCACCTGTCCAACCCAGCTCTAAACAGAAGAAAGCAAAGAGGAAAAATGTAATATTGTAATAATAAAATCAGAGTTAGGAAGAATTAGGAGTGTTATTTATTCCAGTTATTACCTGGGGATCCTGTAGATTCTCCAAGTATTTCTCAAAGTTGCCTTCGATAAACTACCACACCCACAAGCAAAAAAATAAATATATTTAGTTTCTTAAATGGTCAATTGTCATGTATGAATTTAAAGGGAATGTAAAACTTAATAATGCATTTTGTTAACTGCATTTCATGTAATCTCACCAGCTCATAAGTAGATTTGTTCTGTCTGAGATAATTCACACAGGCCGCCCGCACTTGTGTGTGTAAACCTTGACAATGCAGTATCTGTCAATCAAACACACACACAATCATTTATAAAGATCATAAAATGACAACAGCCTCAGCTCAGACACATTCATTTCATTACACTCAGCTGTCATTAGCGAGAAAAACAGGTTTATCAAACAGATAAAGCAAAGACTGAATTGACCCAGTTTAATTCAGACTCCATAAGCAATGAATCAGCCAAATCTTTAATATTATTTTAAAATTGATTTCAATAGTATAAGTGTTACTAACATAAACTTTTAATGTCTTTTTAATGTCTTTTAATTTAATGCTGATAGTCAAATTAATTTGAATAACGTTTCAAGATGAATTTGCAACATTTCCTTCTTTATTACATACATCAAAAAAGATGATCAAAATCATATAAGGCTAAATAAAAATGAAGTCACTTTAGAAAAATTAAAATATAATGAATATTTGACATAAAAACTTTGTTTATGTGATGTTAATGAGGTAAACAAATCTATTAAAATTTTGTGAACTAAAAATAGAGGCGCCCGATGAGGTATTAAAGGTCATAATAATATTTATTGTTTCCTGTATAGATTATTGAATCTGTATGAAAATCAAATAAAAGTAACATTAGACCACTTGTATTTAAATCCTTGTATTTAAATTAAAATCCTCTTAGAGATTAAATAATAGCAGCGTTTACTTATTGACATTCATTGGTGTTTAAGGTAGAAACAAACAGTGACAGGGTTAATGCTGCTGCATACGTTAGCAGCTAGTATGCTAAAGCTAATTAGCTTCAGATAAACCAAAAAGTGATTTTAACAAACCGTAAGGATGAAAAACAGTTATATTGAAGCGACAGTGGTGTATAAAAAGCTAAATAATGATTTATTTCAGTGAATTTGTGTGACATTTTGATGGAGCACCGTGACACTCGCGTTTCATGCGGTTTAGGTAAGTTAGTCATGCTTTATATGAAGATATTAAAATCGTGACACATTTAATTGGTGTTATTAAATTAAGTAACAGTGTTCTGACCTGTTCTGCCACGGCTCTGAACAGACATGACCCATCCTTGGCAATCTTTTTGCGGTAAAAACCTAGCGAGCGCAGGTACTCGTCCATGCGGGACTCGTGCGTCCTGTCACCGGCCAGCTGCTGCTGCGCGTCCGCTGAAGCCGCCCGGAGCTCCATGGCGATCCGCTACAACTCAGTATCCCAAAATTTATCACACTATATCGGAAGCTTTACTTTCCTTACCATCCCTGCATTCAGGCGAACTCCACAAAGGCTCCTGAGAGACTGGATTAACTGGATTCGCTTTTGATTTCAGTGCAAAGGAAAGTTGGGATTGTTTGCAGATCACGCCTGACATTAACGCTACATCCACGAGTCCAGGGCTGGACGCTTTATCCAGGTGATCAGGAGTCAGCAAAGCTGGCAAATATGTGCGTTTTTCTCGGGCATGATCATGACACAGTGCAGCAGAACATAATAGGAACTGAGTGGATTTAATGGGGAGACGCTGGGAGATGTAGGCGAAAAAGAAAGTGAAACTACACGCCCCATACTGCAACAACTGGGAGCAGAACTGAAACAGAAAGTAAGTAAACATGTAAATAAATAAATGAATGTATACTTAAATGCAACGTTTATTTGTCTGTTCGCATTGTGCATCAAATTAAAGGAACATTGAAAATAATTGAGAAAATTGCACATCAGTTTGAGCATAACATTAATTTTATATGGGGTTTTATAGACATATGTATATTAAAGGAATAGTTCACCTTATGTGAAAATTTATGCACATTTAACAACTATTTGTGAGTTGTAATTTGATTAAATTACATAAGAAGATATTTTAAAGAATGTCGACATCCATAGTAGGCAGGGTGCGAATTATGGGGGGTTGGGAGGGTCTGACCCCCCCTAATTAACCATTGATCCCCCCTGAAGGACACCAAAACAATGTGTGTGGGGGGGTCAAATCTTAAAAAGTAAGAATAACTCACATTGATTTGTATATTAAATAATAACTATAAAAAATAAAAATAAACAAATAAATAAATATAACATACTGTAGGCAGCATGGTGGCGCAGTGAGTAGCACAATCGCTTCACAGCAAGAAGGTCGCTGGTTCGAGCCCCGGTCAGTTGGCGTTTCTGTGTGGAGTTTGCATGTTCTCCGTGGGTTTCCTCCAGCTGCTCCGGTTTCCCCCACAAGTCCAAAAAAACATGCACTACAGGTGAATTGGGTAGGTAGGCTAAATTGTCCGTAGTGTATAACGTTAAATCGCTGTGTATGGATGTTTCCCAGTGATGGGTTGCAGCTGGAAGGAGTTTAGCTGCGTTAAACATATGCTGGATAAGTTGGCGGTTCATTTTGCTGTGGCGACCCCAGATTAATAAAGGGACTAAGCCGAAAAGAAAATGAATGAATATAATACACATATGACCACCCCTATAATGGGGGTCGGGGTAATATAATAGCCTACAGACTGATACTGTAAGTGTGAAAGGCACCTTTCTTGAAAATAAATGTGTTTTTGATATGCATATAGCCTAAACTCATATCTAATTTAAAATGCACCTGGAAAGTGCTTGAAACATTCTTAGATTTGACCCATCAGAGGTCAGAATCAGCATATTATCCCTTAAAACACAGAAAACTTAAATAAGTTTGATATTAAATATATGAATTTGGTTCAGTGAAGCATGCATATTTATTTACACAAACTACTGAAAATAGGTACCCCCCCCCCCTAGTCAATGTATAATTGGCACCCTATAGTAGGACAAATAAATAGTATGAAAGTCAATGATTTCTGATGAAATGATGACAGGATTTTAATGTTTTGGGTGATCTGCCCCTTTAAGCACAAGTGTTTGCTTTATGTTGGAAATGACCTTTATAAAAATGAAATAATTTACATAATTATTGAGCCTAATGTAAAAATATAAACGTATTCAGATCTATAATTAGTCAACGTGCGAATTACATATTCACGATCAGGGAGGTCATCTTTTTCAGTAATGTTATTTTGTATAATACATCCTTCAGTAAATCAAATGCATTTATTTAAATGACATTTATTTAATTAATGAAACATATTTAAGCTTTCAGTGTTTTGTGGGATATTTTGTGTATTCTGACCTACAATATCCTCTGATTAGCTGTTTCAGAAGTTACTGTAGGTCAAACTATGCATCTAATTTTACTTTACTTTTAGGCTATATGTAGAAACAAACACCTATTTGACAAGATATGTGTCTTGTGAACACTCACCATGTCTATTGGCATAGACTGATTGACGTGATTATGCGTTCACAATTGTATAATTCATTTTATAGGGTGGTCAAATGTATATATCATCTATTAACCCCCCCCAACCTCCCATACATGCTGTTTTGATGTCCTTCAGGGGAATAATTATTAAATAGGAGGGTCATCCCCCCCCCCCCCCCCCCAAAGTCCCCTGTAGTTCGCACCCTGTAATTACTAAAATACATAAATGAAAAAGAGAACATGCTAAATTTGATACCTTGTGCTTACATTGTGTGTAAGTTTTCACAAGTATAATAATAACAGTAATTTTTGAACTCATGTGGACCAAATCCAACTTAAATAAATACTGTGAACATGTAAAAGTATTGGGGGAAGTGAATACAATATACACTGTAAAAAGTGCTGGGATCCACACTATCGATTTGTGCTGGGACAGTATGAAGGATTTAAATTAACTTATAAGTTTTTACAAATTTAAGTGGAATGAACAAAAAACAATTAAGTTGTCCCCCTCAAAAACCTCAAGAAATGTGTTGTTTCAGATAATTTTAAATAAGTAGTTTGAACAAACAAAACATAAATAAATTTGTTGAGTTTTGAGTGCACCGTTTGTAGTACAAACATCATTACAGCTTTGGGAAGTCCCCATAAAGATAGACAAAATTAAAGTGTGTGTGTGTGATTGAAGGAGGATGTAGTAGTTCCTGGATCAGCAGCTGTTGCACATCCTGGGAGAGAGAAAAAAGAACATCAGGATAAAAGAACAACAGGATTAGAAGAGAGAAGGAGAAAGAGAGAGAGAGAGAGCAATGATACTCCAGCAGACAAACTTCAGGGTCAGTTTGTGTTGCACCAATAACAAGGATAGAAACTTCTTCAATGTAAGTATTTATATAATCTCTACACCTTTTACTTAAGCAACACTGATAATTCAATATATCTATAACTGTTAGTTCTGTACATGTGTAAATAAACAGAAGAATGTGACATTGACTTTAAATTAGTTTTTACATTTCTTACCACAAGGAATTGTCCGATGCAAAGATATTCAGACTTTTTAATTAATGCATTTAAAAATATATACATTAAAGGTAATGCATGAACTGCAAAAATCATGCAATGTTAGTCACTCTGGATAAGTGTCTTTCTAAAACAAATGTAATGAATAAAAACGAAAAAGTAAACAAAACTTAATTTTGAATATATATAGGAATGCAAATAAAAAAACATGTTATAGTTATAAAATGTTATATGTTAAAAAGAAGTGTACAGTGCTCAGCATAATTGAGTACAGCCTATTTTGAAAATGAATATTTTTATCTATTTTGTCAGTGCATTTAAACAAAACAGTTTTATTAAGCAGATATATTTATGAAAATAATATTTTAGTCACCAAACATATTTAGAAATTGAAAGATAATACAATTAAATTCAAGCTAAATATTGCAGAAAAAATTTACAATCTACAAAATTTCAACTAAATTTCTCTTCTTTAAATTTTCCTCTTCTTTAAATTTGTATTTAATATTTCTCTATAACATATACATTTGGGTGTGCATGTTTTAGGACTGTTATCGTAAGTTATTTTGTTAGATAAGCTCCAGATTTGGCTTCCGTACTGACTAATCTAATGTATATTTACATTTACATTTAGTCATTTAGCAGACGCTTTTATCCAAAGCGACTTACAAATGAGGACAAGGAAGCAGTTTACACAACTATAAGAGCAGCAGTGAACAAGTGCTGTAGATAAGTTTCAGGTGTGTAAAGTCTAAGAAGCAAAGCATTAGTAATGTGTTTTGTTTTTTTTGAGAAAGAGTACAGTTAGTGGTATAGCCAGAGAGGCAGTTACAGATTAGGAAGGAAAGTAGAGACTAAATAGTAGAGTTTTTAGTCGTTTCTTGAAGACAGCAAGTGACTCTGCTGTTTGTGAGGGGTGTACTTATATATGCTGAGCACTGTATAAAAATGTAATAGCAAACAAACACTGATTAAAAATGATGATGATGATGATGATGTGTGTATATGTGTTTGTGTGTCTGTGTTTGTATGTGTGTGTAAAACTCTCTGTTGTCCACCAGTATGATGCTGATTCTGATGAAGGCAGTGTTGGCCGGGTGTGTGTTGGTGTGTGTGTTTCCCTGCTGCGGTGTGTGTTTCTCTCGTGGGGCAAGTGTGTCCTCATGTGTGAACATGAAACCTGGTCACATCAGCTCCTTTCCGCAGCACACACACTCCGCCATCAGCATCCGCAGCAGTCGATCAGTGTATCTGCCACAACACACACTCACAGGTAAACAACGATCTATCTATCTATCTATCTATCTATCTATCTATCTATCTATCTATCTATCTATCTATCTATCTATCTATCTATCTATCTATCTATCTATCTATCTATCTATCTATCTATCTATCTATCTATCTATCTATCTATCTATCTATCTATCTATCTATCTAT
Organism: Danio aesculapii; assembly: GCF_903798145.1. Lineage (NCBI taxonomy): Eukaryota > Metazoa > Chordata > Actinopteri > Cypriniformes > Danionidae > Danio > Danio aesculapii. Next base: position 3,123,838 of record NC_079457.1, read on the forward strand.
CTATCTATCTATCTATCTATCTATCTATCTACCTGTCTGTCTGTCTGTCTGTCTGTCTATCTATCTATCTATGCCTGTCTGTCTGTCTATCTACCAGTCTATCTACCAGTCTATCTATCTATCTATCTATCTATCTATCTATCTATCTATCTATCTATCTATCTATCTATCTATCTATCTATCTATCTATCTATCTATCTATCTATCTATCTATCTATCTATCTATCTATCTATCTATCTATCTATCTATCTATGCCTGTCTATCTATCTATCTATCTATCTATCTATCTATCTATCTATCTATCTATCTATCTATCTATCTATCTATCTATCTATCTATCTATCTATCTATCTATCTATGCCTGTCTATCTATCTATCTATCTATTTATCTATCTATCTATCTATCTATCTATCTATCTATCTATCTATCTATCTATCTATCTATCTATCTATCTATCTATCTATCTATCTATCTATCTATCTATCTATCTATCTATCTATCTATCTATCTATCTATCTATCTATCTATCTATCTATGCCTGTCTATCTATCTATCTATCTATCTATCTATCTATCTATCTATCTATCTATCTATCTATCTATCTATCTATCTATCTATCTATCTATCTATCTATCTATCTATCTATCTATCTATCTATCTATCTATCTATCTATCTATCTATCTATCTATCTATCTATCTATCTATCTATCTACCTACCCATCCATCCATCCATCCATCCATCCATCCATCCATCCATCCATCCACAGACTTAGTGAATAATAATGTTGTTGTTGTTGTTCTCAGTGACAGTTCAGAGTTCGCGGGCCTTCATGGGCTTTCTTCTTCAGGCTCGCTCTGTTCTGGAAGACCGGCTGATCGGCGGTGAGTTCACACTCCACACCCCCGGCACACACACACTGTCCTGCCTCCGCCCTGACGACACCGTCACACACTCCCACAAAATGCTCAAGAGGAACCTGTCTTTCAGCTGGAGGGCCCCGGCTCAGCCCAGCGGAGACCTGCGCTTTTAGTAAGAAAAAATAGCTGATTTGTACATATACTAGCCTAAAGGGATAGTTCACCAAAAAATTATCATCATTTACTTACCTTTTACTTCTAAACCGGTTGTCTTTCTTCTGTTGAACAGAAAATAAGATATTTTTAAAATCTGTAACCATTGACTTCCATGGTAGGACAAACATACTATGGAAGTCAATGGTTACAGGTTTTTTTTAATATCTTATATTTGATATTTAGCAAAATAGATATTTTTCAAATTATCTACTTAAGGCATTAACATTTTCACACTTTTCTCTCTTGTTTAAACACTTGCAAAGTTCAAACCTTCATATAAAAATAAGTCCAGTATTATAGAATGAAACCAAAGATCAAAATCATTTGATCCTCATTTATTTATTCCGTAATGGCGCCCTACAGCTACAACTTATACCTTCCTTTAGCATGTCCAGAAGTTCTATCTATCAGTCGACTTCCATAGTATTTGTTTTTCCAGCCTGATCTCACGAGAAAACGTAAGTATTTTACGTTTTGACAGTTTAGTGGCTAATTCGTACGAATCGTACGAGTTCAGTTGTACGAAATTGTACGATTTTAAAAAGGAGGCGTGGCACCTAACCCCACCCCTAAACCCAACCGTCATTGGCGGATGAGCAAATCGTACTAAATTGTACGAATTAGATCGTACGAATTCTTACGAATTAGCCACTAAATCAAAAAGTTACGAATTGCCGTGAGACTGTGTTGGTTTTTCCTACTATGGAAAGTCAATGACTACAGATATTCAGCACTCTTTAAGATATCTTGTTTTGTGTTCAACAGAAAAAGGAAACTCATAAATGTTTGTATTCACTCGCGGAAAAGTAAATAGTGAGTAAATCTTCGTTTTTGGGTGAACTATCCCTTTAACCAGAAACACATGAAGGAGTTTTCGGCTGAAAATGTAATCATTTAACGTGTGGTGTGATTTTGGTAAATGTCTCTCTGCAGCATCACGCTGGTTCAGTCCTATTTTGTGTACTGGTCTCGAATCAGATCGGCAGTGGTGCATGATGGGACACGTAGTTCTCAGAGCACTAAGAGTGTTACAGGACAACCGCTGGTGAACACATCAGGTAAATGAACTAAACACATAACATAGGTTAGAGTTAAATCACCACCAGAACACAATGGAAAATGCATTGCAATGCACTGGCAACTTGAACTAACTGCATAGCCCCAATCCCCCAAAATAGCAATACCCTGGAATTAAATTAGTAAACTGCCTAGCAACAAGCTAAAACACCCAGTAACCATATAACGACAATTCATAAAACCCTAGCAACAACACATTGACTACTTAGCGACAATCCAGAATACCCTAGCAACCACAGTGACAATCCAGAATACCCTAGCAACTGCAAAAAAAACAATGACAATACATTAACAACTGCATGCCTTGACAGAAATGTAAATGCTTTGTATGCTTTATTGAATTTGTATGTGTGATATGTATAATATTGTTTTGTGTATGTGTGTGTGTGTGTTTCTGTGCAGCCTCAATACTGGAACAAACACCCAAACACATATCCCTCTCCACACACACAACAACATCCACACATTCTCCATATAACACAAACACTGACACACATTCATCATCATATAACACAAACACCAACACACATTCACTATATAACATACACACAACCCAATCTGTTAACACACAATCCAACACACAATCACTAAGTGCCTTCCAAACACCTTTATCTTCACAAACAAACACACAATCACCTCTATCCTCACATAAACACACATCTACACAAACATTTCCAATCACACCCTCAACTCAAAGCATCTACAGCTCTACACACACCAAAACACACATAAACACACAAACCCTTGATGATATCACACACAAAACCACTAATAATAGCACACACACTGTCCCAAACCTGACTCACAGTGTAGATGCACACACATTTACACACATCAAAACAGACGTGAACACACAACCCCCTGATAACACACACAAAATCACTAATAACAGCACACACACCACTCCAAACCTGACTTTTGGTGTTTATGCACACACCTTTACACACACTACACAATCCAAAATGGGCGTAAACACACAAACCCCTGATCACACACACAAAACCACTAATAACAGCACACACACCATATCAAACCCGACCAGTGTAGATGCACACACATTTACGCACACTACAAACACCAAGATGGACATAAATACACAAGCCCCTGATGATAACACACACACAACCACTAATAACATCACACACACAGTCCCAAACCTGACTCACAGTGTTGATGCACACACATTTACACACACTACACACTCCAAAGCAGGCATAAACACACAACCTCTCGACAACACACACAAAACCACTAATAACAGCACACACACCATATCAAACATGACCAGTGTAGGTGCACACACATTTACACACACCAAAACAGACATAAACACTCAACCCCCTGTTGATAACACACACAAAACCACTAATAACAGCACACACATCATTCCAAACTTGACACACAGTGTAGATGCACACATATTTACACACACTACACACACCAAAACAGACATAAACACACAACCCCCTGATGATAACACACACAAAACCACTAATAACAGCACACACACTGTCCCAATCTTGCTGTTACAGACTCACGGTGTTGATACACACACATTAACACACACTACAACCACCAAAACAAACACACAAACCCCTGATAACACTAATAACAGCATACACACCATCCCAAACTTGACTCATAGTATCGATGCACACACATTTACACACACCAAAACAGACAGAAACACACAACCCCCTGATGATAACACACACACCACCCCAAGCCTGCTGTTACAGACTCACAATGTCGATGAACATACATTTACACCCACTACAAAACAACAAACACACATTCACACACAGTTCTTCACAGCATCCCTCCATCCAGAACCCTCTCCAGCTCTCCGACGCTCTTCATCTGAATTTTTTCCATCCCGGGAACCAACAGAGGGCGCTGTTTCTCTGACACGGCGCAAAAATCACGCTTCTGATCTGTTTGGAGTTGTTCTCAAACCTCCCAAACAGCCCAAAACCCCGTCTGGAGCTCCAGAGGGAGGAGGGAAGATGCCAGAACGTGTGCCCAGCCACAGTGCATCTGAGCTGGGCTTACTGCTGGGACTCTCTGCTGCTCTGGGAATGGCCGTAGCTGTTGGTCTCCGGTACTTGCAGAGGAAACACTGTCGAAAACGCACTGCCGTGTCACTGAACGACCGCCATCATGACGACAGAGGAATCATCCACGTCCAGGAGTGTGGAGACCTGGTGCAGGTGCGCAAAATACGGCAGAACAGTTTCCTAGTGTTGCAAGCCGAGTACAACCTCATAACACCGCAAGGAAACTGAACATGATCTGAATACTGTGTTTGAAGTACAGTAGCATGTGTTTGGGGCTCAGTAAAATTTCTTTATACTTTTTTGTCGCTTATTATACTTCATCAAAAGTACAGTAAAAAAAATAGTAACCCTAGCAGCCATCCAGAACACCCTGTCAGCTTGCTTTCTATCACATACACCATAGCAAACATTCGAAACACCTTATCAACTTGCTTATATAATTAAACTTAACTGAATGATATTAGGGACGATGCGGTGGCGCAGTAGGTAGTGCTGTCGCCTCACAGCAAGAAGGTTGCTGGTTCGAGCCTCAGCTGGGTCAGTTGGCGTTTCTGTGTGGAGTTCGCATGTTCTCCCCGCAATCGCGTGGGTTTCCTCCACAGTCCAAAGACATGTACAGGTGAATTGGGTACGCTAAATTGTCCATAGTGTATATGTGTGAATGAGTGTGTATGGATGTTTGCCAGAGATGGGTTGCAGCTGGAAGGTAAAACATTCGCTGCGTAAAACATATGCTGGATAAGTTGGCGGGTCATTCCGCTGTGGCGACCCCGGATTAATAAAGGGACTAAGCTGAAAAGAAAATGAATGAATGATATTAGGCGACGCGGTGGCGCAGTGGGCCTCACAGCAAGAAGCTCGCTGGTTCAAGCCTCGGCTGGGTCAGTTGGCATTTCTTTGTGGAGTTTGCATGTTCTCCCTGTGTTGGCGTGGGTTTCCTCCGGGTGCTCTGGTTTCCACCTCAAATACAAAGACATGCACTATAGGTGAATTGGGTAAGATAAAATTGTCTGTAGTGTGTGTGTGTGTGTGTGTGTGAATGAGTGTGTATGGGTGTTTCCTAATGATGGGTTGCAGCTGGAAGGGCATCCGCTGTGTAAAATATGCTGGATAAGTTGGCGGTTCATTCCGCTGTGGCGACCCCTGATTAATAAAGGGACTAAGCCGAAAAGAAAATGAATGAATGATATTAAAGTGATGCTTAAACCATTTCTGCATTTTGAAATCGTGGCAACAGCTGGAGGTTTGTAGTCTATAGCAGTGTTTCCCAACCCTGTTCCTGGAGGCACACCAACAGTACATATTTTGTATGTCTCCCTTATCTGACCCATTCGTGTCAGGTTTTGGGGTCTTTTCTAAACTTCTGATAAGTTGATTCAGGTGTGTTTGATTAGGGAGAGGTTGAAAATGTGTACTGTTGGTGTGCCTTCAGGAACAGGGTTGGGAAACACTGGTCTACAGCATGCTGTTGCAATGTTTACAGTGCTGATCCTATACCTCAGAGTTTCTTCCCACCACAGCCTCGCTTTCATTCTTTAAAATGGCGACTGCATGAAATAAGCATATACATTTCTGGAGATTGCAAAGTATGTAGCCAGAGGTACGTATGACGCTCATCCTTTTTGCACTACCAGCTGATCGCTTACCTCCATATGGACGGCTTTCCTGCGGTAACCAGGTTGGGTTTAGGGAAATGGGTGGGCGGGTCAATCGGTGCTTATATAAACACTATTAGTTGTGTTTAAGGAAGTGGGTGGGCGGGTCAATCGATGCTTTTCAAAATACTATTTGCTGCGTCCCAATTCGCATACTTACACTACACTCTAAAAGTATGTACTGTCTTTGTGAAGGAAAAGTATTTACTTTTGAGTGTGTAACAGAAGAGTATGCAAGCTTTGGGACATACTACTTCCTTGTTAACAGATCGTCATGTTGCTTAGTTACGAGCCCTGTCAATCCTCCACACATTATCCACATTTCTGTCATATTTAATTTCCTACCATATTAGAGAAGCAGCAGCAGGTTAATCCCCCTTTCATGCAGAGAAATCTCCTCAGGTCTTTGGATAATTATTCATTCAGACCTTAATGTCCAAACATACAAGTTCACATTGTTGTTGCAGATGAAACCGCAAGAAAATATGCAAACATCTTTAGCCTCTCTACTTGACGATAGGTCTTGTGTGTCCATCATGTTTGTAGTCCATTTACACTTTTCACCTGCGTTTGTAGTTCTAATCAAATTCACGCCAACGCGCACTGCACTGTGGGCAATATCAGCGGTTAGAGTATGGATGGTTCTACACTGAGCTTTACTGGACATAGTAAACCATCCGGGAACCTTTTGCATACTCTTTTCAACATACTACGGTTTGGGACATACTAATTCTGTTTTCGAATACCTTTTAGGATGAATAGTATGCAAATTGGGACGCAGCGTATTCATTTGGTTTAGGGAAGTGGGTGGGCGGGTCAATCGGTGCTTTTGAAAACACTATTGGTTAGGTTTAGGCAAGGAGCAGGGTGGGTCAGTCCTTCGGTCAGTTAGTAAGTCAGTCGACAGTGGCCTCTAGTGGATTTACGCGAGAACAGCAGGCGCGAATGGCAACCGTGAGAGAAATTTGAGATATGAAAAAGCGTACACAGCAGCCTTTGGTGAATTTGCGAACACAAAAATTGCAGAAAAATGTAGCTCCTTGGACGTATTTGACACTCTCCAGAAATGTATGTAGGGGCACATATTAATAATGAGCCTGGGTTGGATTTTTATATTTGTAGCATAATTGTTCAATAAAAAAAGCTTTGATTTCTTGAAAAACAAATCTTACTGACCCCAAACATGTAAACGCTATTTTTTCTGTGTACAGTATACAGATATTCAATATATAAATAATACCTGTAGGTTGTGTGACATTTCATAACGCATTTCTAGTCTGAATTTTAATGATGTGATCACACTGGTTTGCTGAACTTGATTTTAACCCATAGTATACTACTGTTTAATTAATTATAAAGTATATTCTTTCAAATAATGACATAATCAAGAGTATGCAGAAAACTTTAATCTATTTTACACACTTACTGTATTAAACCCCCTCAAAGACAGAAAGGCAGGAAGTGCTTTTGCCTTAAGTGTAATATCAGTTGTATTTAATAACACGCATGAATACTAATTAGATACATTATCGTCTGAATACTAGTTTAAAAGCTCAGTTTACACTCTAACTAATATATAGTGTAGAAGATTCTATTAAAAGGTAAATAAAAAGGTCTTTTGGCTATTATTATTATTATTATTTGGCTATATAACAGCATTTCAGAGGCCTTGAATGTAAAAATTTGAATTAACAAAAAATGTATTAAGTTGGGAAGACAAGCTCTAATGTTAGCATGAGAAAGCCTAGCCTGACATTTTAAAGTAACTTTAAAAGCTTGTAGTTGAAAACATAGTAATCTAAGGCTGCATTTACACTGCAGATGTTGATGGTCAGTTCCGATTTTGTCACTGTATCTGATTTTTTTGATGACCTGCTCACATCATGTTTTAAAAGTGACCCGTATCCAATCATCTGCATTTACACAGCACACGGCAAAGACGCAATGACCAGGAAAAAACAGAGCGGGTGCTGACTAACAGCTGATAATTAAAGAGTGCTCTTTCCTCTATTCCTGTATGTAATCTGTTCGCAACTTTTGACAAGCTGTTTTACTATAGTTTATGACAGAAATGTTCTCATTTATCCATCTTCTTTTGATATATAGGCTTTTAAAAAAAACCTTTAGGCATCTCTTAATGTCATGTCCATGTCGTGATTTATGCACGTGATGTGTGCACTACTTTTATACAAGGGGCAACCTCCCGCTCTCCCTCGGGAAGCCAATACGGAAGTAACTAAAACTGCAATTCATCGACTCGCCTTGGGGGGCTGGCTCCAGGAAGTCCAGGTCATTTCTGACTGTAATGGGAAATTGGCCATTTTTACAGCTGATAAAAACATGCTTACAGCCTGGTACAAATGATGGCTTTGGTGCAGATAGCCATGATTAACCTTCATGTCAACTGTGAGGGGGTGAATTTTTTTTTTAACTCATCCGTTTCGTTTTATTAAGTTATATTACGTCTGCATAATTAAGGGCGTGGCCACTTGAGTGACAGCTTGGTCTCGCTGCTTGCTGTCTCGTCACCTGAGCTGATTACGGCTAATTAGCCGATAAACTCGGCATATACATAGCATTTTTGTGTTGGTTAAGGCTTCTTTACACAGTCAGCTGCCTTTTGGGATTATTTCTTACAATTAACAGATGATATGGGATGCTGTGTGCACTTAATTGTGCTCACAAACCATTCACGTGGCCTCCGTTTCCCATGTGAGTAAAGTTATATACTTGTATACCATCTCTATAAATGTGTGTGTTTTATTTAAGATCATTTATCATTAATAATTTTCTTTAGAGCTGTAATGCCCTCCAGAATCTGACAGATTGATTAGCTGTAGGCTCTAGATCAGTCATCTGAAGCGTTGTCATACAGTGTTATGCTGGAGTTCATCAATAGTCTTGCATTTACTAACACACACTATATCTGAAGTGTTTGGACGTATTTCGGGTTTTCCTCCTGTTGAAAAATGTCATAAGAACAATGTTTAGTGGCTCAATGTATTACTACAGTGTTTTTAAAAGTCTAAACACTTTATTGATATAGTGTACAGCCAAGCACATGTGGTCAGAACACAAACGAGTCGCAGGTAATAAAGTATCAAGCGTTTCTCCCAAAGTAAGATCTGTCTAAACCAGGTCCAAGCAAAATGCCAGCAGGTGTCTGTAGCTCCGCCCACTCTCCGCCTCTTTGCCCTTGTTTGGTATCCCGCCGTGGATGCGATGACGCGCGAACAAAATGGCGACGGTTGGCCGCGCCTACTTTTAGCTTCATTTGCGCTCTTCAGAAACCTATGGGTGACGTCACGGATGCTACATCCATATATTTTACAGTCTATGGTTTTATATTAGTTTATATTGGTTACTCGCTCTCGTTAACATGCATAAATACCTGTGCTTTATGACTATTTAAAAGCTGTTTAAGTCCTCGTGTATGAGATTTAAAGGTTTGGGACTCTGCTGTCTGTTCTGAAATGAAAGCGTCAGAGTTGACGTCATTCGCTATAGTTTTAAATTATGCGCGACTCGCATTGACAGGTGAAAATCCGATCTACCTGCTTACACTGCAGACACAATAACACAGATCCGATTCATATTGGATAAATTTCCACATATGAACAAGGCCTGAATCTGATTTCAGTAAATCGGAATCTGATTTGTTTCTGCTTACACGCACACGGGCCATATCCAATCTGTACGTGCCACATGAGAGAAAAAAATGCGGCCTAAGTAGTTCTAGGCAGTTACTAGGATACAATGTGTTTGTTATCCAGTTTCTAGTGTGTTACCAGTGGTTACTAACAAGTTTCTTGCATGATTAGCATGTTCTTAGCACATTACTAGTATAATAAGCATGTTACTAGCACATGTCTAACACGACTATCATGTTGTTAGTTGTTTTCAGAGTTATTACTAGCATGATTAGCATTTCATTAGCACATTACTATCATGTTTAAACTCTCTTGAGAATGTTTAACTTGTCATTACCATGTTGCTAGTATAATTAGCATGTTACTAGCATGTTTTAGGGATGATTAACATTAGTAACATTTTGTTAGCATGATTAGCATTTTGGTAGCTTGATGTTACCCAATTGTACACATCATTATTATACCAAATTGTAATGCATCATTATTAGCATGTGACACTAGCATGGTGTTAACATGCTAATCATGTTATCTATTAACCTGATAAGCTTGTTTCTAACATGTTTCCAGCATGTTGTTAACTAGCTTATTTTTTTTAGCATATTGCTAGCATGATTATGTTGTTAAAAAATTCTCCAGAATGATCAGCATGTTACTAGCATGTTGTAAGGATGATTCTAGCCAGATTAACATTACTAACATGCTGTTTGTGAGGTGGCACAGTGGCTCAGTGGTTAGCACTGTTGCCTCACAGCAAGAAGGTCGCTGGTTCGAGTCCCCGGCCAGTTGAGATTTCTGTGTGGAGTTTACATGTCCTTCCTCTGTTGGTGTGGGTTTCCTCCGGTTTCCCCCACAGCCCAAACACATGCGTTATAGGGGAATTGGGTAAACAAAAACTGGCAGTAGTATATTAGTGTATGAAAGTGTATAGGGGTTTCCCAGTACTGGGTTGTGGCTGGGAAGGCATACGCCATGTAAAACATATGCTGAAATAGTTGGCAGTTCATTCCCCTGATAAATAAGGGACTAAGCCGAAGGAAAATGAATGAATGAACATGCTGTTTGCATTATGACCATTTTGGTAGCATGATGTTAATATCATTGCTAGCATGTCACTTGCATGGTGTTAACATGTTTTAGCATGATTAACATCTTACTAATAATATGTTTCTAGAATGATTAGATTAGCATGCTAGCATGATTAGCATGTTACTAGATTTATTGTAAAAGGAGCTCAGTGTATCAATTTCATCATCTTTTTATCATATTAAAGCACCACAGAACACAATTAGAAAAAGATGACAAAGAAAACCTCCTTCAGACAGGATTTATGACAAGGTTTATTCCTTCAGTAACATATGGCACAGGACATGGCTGACCTCTGTGTGTGTGTGTATGTGTGTTTACTGCAGCAGAATAAACAATACTCGGGTCGTCAGGTAAAGGAGGTTAGCAGTGCATTAAACATTCACTTCAGTCTGTACTGCAGAAACACTGAACCACTTCCTGGAGTCTAAAAAACGAATATAAATCCCTTCTGATACGTGTGAGCACAGCTGGAGTTAGAAAAGAGTCTGGAGTTCATATAAAAATAAAGTTCTACATTCAGGAATGGTTGTGTGTGTTCCCTGCACTGTGGTCCTGCGGGTCACTGTAAGGCACTGATCTCCTGTTCGTCCGCAGTTGTCGTCTCCTCCATCAGACGGGTTTGGTCTCGTTGGTTCTGGTTTGGTTTCTGGCTCAGCCGAGTGTTTCACAGATACTGATCAATAGTGTAGATCATATGGGTGTCAGAGTCTGTGGAGAAACCAAAGCAAGAGTTTCAGATATGGCAACAACTACCAGAAAACAGGAGTTTCAGGCAGAAATAACAAAAATGGGAGGGTACTGGGAGACGGCTCTGAAATACCGGAGACTCCCAAAAAAACTGGAGTGTTGGCAGGTATGGTGTGCGTGTGTGTGTGTGTGAGAAAGAGAGATGAGTGTGTATGTATACATGCATGTGTGTGTGAGACCTTCTGTCTGCCGCTCATCCAGGTTTTGATGGAGGGCAGTAAGACGCTGCCCAGCAGGATCTGAGCGGGATGGTAGATCAGCAGAGGCACAGAGATCAGAGACAGATGCTCATAACCCTCAAACACGATCTTCAGCATGGGGATTCCTGCAAACACACACCAGAAAACACTGCCAAACCATCCACATCTGACACAGCCACACAGCACAGTGAGCAGCTGCGTCCCAAATCACAGTCTTAACCACTACTCTGCATCATATTGTAGTATAGAGTAAGTTGTGCATTCACACAGCACATTTTAGAGAATACGTGCACTTGAAATACTCTAATAACGCACTTAATGAGGAATTACTGAAGAAGGGGAGGAGTTACTGATGAAGGGGTGGGGTAACTGACAAAGAGGAGGGGTTACTGATGAAGGGGAGGAGTTATTGATGAAGGGACCATCTTACTGGTAAAGGGAAGAAGTTACTGATTAAGGGGAGGAGTTACTGATGAAGGGGAGGAGTTATTGATGAAGGGACCATCTTACTGGTAAAGGGAAGTAGTTACTGATGAAGGGGAGGGCTTGCTGATTAAGGGCAGGACTTACTGATGAGGTGAAGTTACTGATGAGGAGACAAGCCTGCTGGTGTAGGGGAGGAGTTACTGATGAAGAGGAGGAGTTACTGATGAAGGGGAGGGCTTGCTGATTAAGGGGAGGACTTACTGATGAGGTGAAGTTACTGATGAAGAGACAGGCCTGCTGGTGAAGGGGAGAAGTTACTGATGAAGAGACAGGCCTGCTGGTGAAGGGAGGAGTTACTGATGAAGGGGAGGAGTTACTGATGAAGGGACTGTCTTGTTGGTGAAGGGGAGGGCTTGCTGATTAAGAGGAGGAGTTACTGATGAAGGGACAGGCCTGCTAATAAAGAGGAGGAGTTACTGATTAAGGGGAGGAGCTGATGATGAAGGAGAGGGGCTGTAAACAAAACGAAGGAGTTACTGATGAAGGGGAGGGGTGACTGATGACGGTACAGGGATGCTGATTGAGGGGAGGAGCTGATAATGAAGGGGAGGAATTACTGATGAAGAGGAAGAGTTACTGATATAGGGACCATCTGCTTGGTGAAGAGCAGGAGTTACAGATGAAGGGGAGGAGTGACTGATGAAGTGACATGGATGCTGAACAAGGGGAGAGGCTGATGAAGAAGGGGGGGTTACTGATGAAGAGGAGGAGTGACTGATAAAGGGACCATCTGGTTGGTGAAGAGGAGGAGTTACTGATGAAGGGGAGGGCATGCTGATTAAGGGAAAGAGTTACTGATGAGGTAAACTTACTGATGAAGGGGCAGGCTTGCTTATGAAGGGGAGGAGTAACTGATAAAGGGACGGTCTTGCTGGTGAAGGGGAGGAGTTACTGATTAAGGGGAGAAGCTGATGATGAAGGGAAGGGGCTGCAAATAAAGTGAAGGAGTTTCTGATAAAGGGACAGGGATACTGATTAAGGGGAGGAGCTGATGATGAAGGGGAGGAGTTACTGATTAAGGGACGGTTTTGCTGGTGAAGGGGAGGAGTTACTAATGAAGGGGCGGGAATGCTGAGGAAGGGGTGGGGTTTCTGGTAAAGGGGAGGGTTTCCTAACAAAGGGGAGGAGTTACTGATAAATTGACAGGCATCCTGATTAAGGGGAGGAGTTACTAATGAAAAAGAGGATCTGCTAATGAAGAGGAGGATTATCCATGTTACTGATTAAGGGGAGGGGCTGCTACTGGGGGGAGGAGTTACTGATAAAGGGACGAGAATTCTAGTGAAGGGGAGGAGTTACTGATGAAGGGGAGGGGCTGATGATGAAGGGAAGGAGTTGTTGTTCACAGAGGTTGGATTATTTATTTTGATGGTGAATGTGGTCTCATTCCTGACAGCTATTTGGTCTTTTATTTCCCTAATTTGGCAACCGTTAAACATTTGACTGTGAAACCTTTTTTTATTTCCATTTAGCAAATAAACATTAGTGTTCAATTTGGGAGGACACTAAACTCATACACTACATGGTTGAGTGAGTGTATAAGTGCATAGTGTACAGTGTGTAATTTGGGATGAAACCAGTGTTTTACCTAAAGTCAGGGATTTATGAGTGGCACAAAACATGATGGCCACTGAGTCAGCTGCACTGAAACCAGAGGATTTCCTGCAAAACATCACAAAATAAGATGCTGGCGATGTGGGTCACAGAGATATTATTCACAGATCATCGTCTTTAACTGAAAACTGTGAATGGTTTGTGAAGGTGATTTGTAGAGGATAACATTATTGTTTCCTCAATGTTAATCAGTAAATTTAATATTGAAAAATAATGACAATAGAAGGGGATAAAGTGATTGTGTTTCTCACCTTGTGGATAAGAAAAATATCAGGGCCATGAAGCTCAGCTGGATGGAAAATACTAAAAGAGAGAGAGAGAGAGAGAGAGAGAGAGAGAGAAAATAACTTTATTATTTATTCATTCATTCATTTTCTTTTCGGCTTAGTCCCTAGAGGTGTGAACCTACACTGGTCTCACGGTTCAGTTCGGTTACGATTATCATGCCATCGATTTGGTTCAATTCGATATCTCGGTTGACGATGCTTTCCATACAGTTTTATATTTTCTTCACAGCAGCAATTCTTGTATTAAAATGTGTAATATATTTATATACTATTTGTAATACAATTTTGTCCTTTAATACAAACAGTCAGATATATAAACTGTACCTTATAACAACACGAGCATTTATAGCAAATAAACACATGAATATCCCGTTCACTTTCTGAGTCCTGTCTAGCAACAAGTTCTTTCTTACACCCCTGTGATTGGTCAAGTGCTCAACTGAAAGGGCTGCGATTGGCTATACGTGCTGGCACTCTTCACAGATGAGTAAAGCCTGGTTAAACACTGATAAATGGCAGCGGCGATCCATAATAGATACGGTGGAGAAAACTCTGCAGACACACGCTCGTGTCTGTATCCAGAAGTATCGCTGTAATAGAAGAGGAAAAGTCACGCCAGCAGGTCAAATGGGCCGCAGTGAGAGGGAGAGAGAGAGAAATGGAGTACTTTCATTCTCTCACTAGAAGTGAAATAGGCACTTCTGTTGTAAGTGTCAGTGAAAGACTGTGTTCAGCAAACACACACACAGTCAAATTGTGCTTTCTGTTTTTAAGTAGTTGGAGCGTTGTAAATACTCGTGCTCGCCTCCCTCGCCATAGTAAGCTACGGCGACACAGTGCATATGAGATAAATGACGTCAGTACATAATAACCGGTTATGATTTGAGGAAACTGATAGCGAATTGTCCACATATGCATCGCGGTGCACCGAAGAAACAATTAATTTTGACACCGCTATTAATCCCTTTATTAATCTGGGGTCGCCACAGTGGAATGAACCGCCAACTTATCCAGCATATGATGCCCTTCCAGCTGCAACCCTTCTCTGGGAAACATTTTATTTCTATAATAAATCATTAAAATTTGTTTACCCTCACATTTCTGAGCACATTAAAACTTACAATTCAGACTAAATCTTTTTAACCCTCATAATGCAATCCAAATGAATTTTTTGAAATGGTTATAATTGAAAATTATAACATAAATACAATTAAAAACTCTAAATTAGTGTATGTGAAAGTTACAGTGTTTTCAATGTTACCATGCTCTTTTACCGCCATTATCCTATGTTTTTAGTTTAAAAACTGAATTTGTTTGAAATTGTCATTGGACATCAATAAATAAATAAAAAAAAATAATAATAATAAAAAATAAAAAATATATATATATATATATATATATATATATATATATATATATATATATATATATATATATATATATATATATATATATATATATACACATATACATGAAAAAGAAACTTACACATACAGAAGGGACGATATACAAGAAAATCATGGTTTTAAAAATAGTGAACCTTGAAACCGGTTATCGTCCCATGCCTATTTGCTTTGAGCGCTGAAATAACGGTGATTTTTGAGACTCACTGATGAAGACGACGGTGAGCAGGCTCAGGTGATCCAGCTCAATGTTGGGGTTGTTGAAAGTGTCACAGAAAGTGGAGTAGATGATCATGAGCAGAACCACACTGCTCACCGCCCCGAACGGAGGCTTCCGCCGGTCCAGACACTCCCGCAGAAACCTCCGACACACCTAAACACACACACTTAATATCACAGCGGTGCCACAAAACATGCTCAACATCACACCAGCGATTAAAACAGTATTGAAAAATCATTATCAAGTAAAATTACCATTACTTAATCATGTTTACATGGTCATAATACAGCAAGAATTTAGTTTGGGCTAGCTTTTGCAGCTGGACATTGCTTTACAATGCCCTGGATGGGTGAACATTAGCCAGTGGGGGAGTGTCTTTTGTCTCTCCAGGCATGAATTATTCATGACCATTGTCACTCCCACGCAATGCAGTATTCTGACCCAGACACTTACAAAATGTAAATCATTGTAATGTTTTCTCTGAATGAGAGAACATAATAATTGTCACATAATTGTGAAGTAAATATTCTAGCCTACAAGACTGGTTACTCAAGTCATGTTCAGGCCCATTCAGTGTGGTTTTTTGGACCTTATTTCAACTACATTTTTTCCCAAAACATACTAACCACGCATATTTTTTTTCTAAAAAAGCATCAATATTTCTCACATATTATTATAGCGCAGTTTGTACTGAATACAAAAAAGTACATGTTGGCCAATACTGTGCATCAAGTAGCTGAAATAAGCACAAATGTCAGCGCATGTCAAAACATCTTAGCTGCCCCCAAAATCACCTGACCCCTGAGGGTTAAAAATAAATAAAAATGTTCAAATAGGGTCTGAGATTTGAAACATCAAAACACACATCCAGTATAAACAACAGACACGAACACGTTAGTATTGGTGGTTTACAAGGACTCTCCATAGGCCCAATGTACTTTATACTTTAAAAGAATGCTAATTACACAGCCCTAACCCCTAAACCCAATCCTCAGAGGAAACCCGGGGGGAAAAAATGTACATATAAAGACCCCATTAAGTTTGTTTTTTAAGTGTTTTAAATTACAAAGACATCAGACATGTTCTTGTCCCTGTCATTATACAAAAATTGTACTTGTAAACCATCAATACCAGCACATACACACACACACACCTGTCCAACTATAAGAGGTACGACCACCGTCATGAAGAGCTGCGAGAAGATGGAGGTGAACGGCACTGAAGACGAGGAGCCCAGCTAAACACACACAATACAAAAGAAAACCATAGACATATTATATATCGTGTAGTAAAACCACACTGTACAACTCCAATATAGTCAGAAACAGAGTTAGGAAATTGTGCATTACATGTAATCTGCATTACGTAAGCGGATTCCTATAATCAAATACTTGTCACTGGAGTAAACTACTTTTTAAAGTACTTGTAATCAGATCACAGTTACTTTATTATGGATTACATGGTCATTTACTCAGTGGCAGTATGTTGTTCACAGTTCATTGATTCTCCCAATTTTTCTCTTTTTTTTTTAACGCCTCTATTTTTTCATAATAAAGCCTGACCCTTATAACTTATTTACTTCATGACTTGCTTTATATTTAGGAATGCCACATTTAAATGTTTATTGTTATAATGTAGATACTTACCGGAATTTACCTGCCTATGGTACGCTCCAAAATAGGGGGCGGAGTCTAGCCTTTAAGAGGAGATGGCAGACTCAGAAACGGGGTCGGTTTAACTGGCTAGCAAGCGTGTTGGGGCAGAATCATAAGTAATCCCCCCTGTTATCTAGTGTCTGTGTGATGTAGATAAGTGTCTCTCTAATATATTGTAGATGCATTGTTTTGTGTTGTATATATCGTATTTTGTTTTGTTTATTTGAGTTGTTACTGTTTTTTTTTTGTACACACCTTTTGGGAAATGGCTCACTGTACATTTATCTGCACTGGACTGTTTTACATTATCCTTGTAAATAAACCATCTTCCGGGACAAGGCCATCATTTTTTGAGAACTCTTTGTTTTTTTGTTGTTGTTGGCATTGAGCATCCCACACCTGTTAGTGAACCCATTCCGGGTCCACTTCACAATTACTCACGGCAGCACGGGAAACATTCTGACATACTATACTCCGTAGTGAGCACTCTCACCTCTCGGAGCTCACAGCAGGTGGCAGTGGTGAGCTCGTGGGTCGCAGGCCATCGCATAGTGTTTTGTAGATTAAATATTTAATGTCGCAGTGATATTGTGGTCAATTTCAGTTTTGGGTTACGCGATATTGATGTTTTTAAAATGTACTTAATTTTAAGTAAATATTTTTAAATCATCTGTGTGATTCTTTTATTGGGTCTACAAGTAAACACTAACAGTGAGGTATATTAGTGTGAATATTATGAAGTATTAACTTGTTATCATTGCACTTCGAGACTGCTGTCGAGGCAAGTATTGCTGATAAAGTATGGAGATATGTTTTCTTTATATCCGTCAAAATAGTACAAGATTATCTTACTTCAATATGTGATGTTGTATAAGGGTTAGCACAAAAGTAATCTAAATGTAATCCAAAAAGTAATCCAACTGTGGAGCAATCCAAGAGATTAAATTACAAACTACAAATTTTGTCATACAATTTGTAATCAATAATTATTTATAATGAGTGGCATGGTAGCTCAGTGGTTAGCACTGCCTCACAGCAAGAATGTCGCTGATTCGAGTCTCGGCTGGGCCAGTTGGCATTTCTGTGTGGAGTTTGCATGTTCTCCTCCGGGTGCTCCGGTTTCCCCCACAGTCCAAACACATGCGCTATAGGGGAATTGATTAACTAAATTGGTTGGTGTGTGTGTGTGTGTATATGAGTGTTTCCCAGTACTGGGTTGCGGCTGGAAGGGCATCCGCTGAGTAAAACATATGCTGGAATAGTTGGTGGTTCATTCCGCTGTGGTGACCCCTGATAAATAAGGGACTAAGCTGAAGGAAAATTATTTAATGAATGAACTATTTATTATAATTCATACGTAATACACCCATCTCACACACACATTAGATGCTTATTGTTCAGCACTTTCATAAGGAACAGAAAACAAACGAATGAGTAGTTTTACTCACAAACACAAGCAGCAGCAGAGGAGTGACCACAATCCCCTGCAGACACAACAGAAAGAATAAAACATATAAATAACACTTTCCTATTTCTGCCGTTTGTATATTCGCCTTATTTTCTGCTCCCTTTTCTTTGGTCTGCATTATCACTTACCAGAAAACTCCCGAATGCTGAATTGAAAATGGCTGCAGCCTGTAAATATAAAATATAGACATTAATAGTACGGATATAAACTTTCTACACATTTATTTATTATTTGTTTTAATGTCATATCAGCATACATATATTGATTTTCCCTTCACACTACGGATAGATTAGGCAAGGCAAGGCAACCTTTATTTATACAGCACAATTTTATACAATCGCAGTTGATCCAAAGTGCTTTACAATGAAATAAAATATTTAAGAAAAAAATAAAACTTGTATTAAAAATGTAAGAGAAGGATATATATATATATATATATATATATATATATATATATATATATATGTAATACTAAAATACAGATTAGAAATTACTTGTATAAGTCACTCAAAGGCAAGGGAGTAAAAATAAGTCTTTAAGTTAGATTGTTGATGTTCAACGGGAGACTGTTCCAGAGCCTTGGGGCCGCAACACAGAAAGCTCGATCACCTTTTGATTTGCAGCGAGACCGAGGGATTGACAAAAGAATCTAATGATGAGACCTTAAATGTCGACAAGCTGTATAAGGCCTTATAAGCTCGCTGACATAAACCGGGGCAGAATTGTGCAAAGCTTTATATGTGAAAAGAAGAATTTTCAAATCAACTCTGAATTTTATAGGAAGCCAGTTCAATGAGGCGAGGACAGGGGAGATGTGATCTCTTTTCTTACTTCCTGTTATTAATCTGGCGACTGCATCCTGGACCAACTGTAACTGTAAGATTAACAATAGGCTTCATCTTGAATATCATTTTACTTATTCATTTATTACAACTGTGATATTATTGGGCATATTCGTTTGGATGACCATGTTTTTTATTGGTGATGCTGTATTTTTGTTTAGAGTCTGTGCATGTACATGTCGTCATTCAATTAATCGGTGATTGTGAATCCTACAAAATTACAGAAAAAGAAACTAAATAGGGGGAAAATACAAATATTAATATTTATAATGAGAAGTTAGGATAGAAATATTTAAGTTTTCTTCTCTTTTCATCTTCAGTTTACTCTTTCATTGCCTTTCAATGGATTATGAGACACACACAGTATTAAAAGTACACTCAAATATACACTCACAGTCAGAGCGGATTGAGGATTAAAAAAAATTGTGAAAAAATATAAAGAAAAAATATGTTTACTCAGAATTCAGTATGGCAGACAATACTATAGTAATATACAGTAAATACTATAGTGTTACTGAACCATACCATACTAAATGAATTAATCTGTTGTGGTGATTCTACAATTGCTATGGTTACACAACAACAACAAATGACCCAATACTGTAGTATTCTACATCTACATAGTATATTATACTACAAAACACCAGAGATTACTGTAGTAAACACTAAAGTATACTACAGTATTTAATAGTCTATCAGTTCACAGTACGGTATGCTGTAGCATTCATTAACAAAGAGTTGTAAACACTATAACACTATAAAGTATGATGTGCTTTACTATAGTATGGTTCATGTTTATTTACTATAAGTTACTATAGTGTGGTTGCAGACACAGATTTGGACTTAGTATCAGATTGGTAAAGCTGTTATGATAATAATTATATACATTAAAAAAAGATTGGGCATTCAAACTGTAAAAGACAGTACTTAGTGAAGCTGTTGTTTATTTCACCTCATTTCCGCCCACAGCTTTTGTGAGGATGACAGCGGAGGACACTGGAGGAGGCATACAAGCAACCGTCTGCAACCTGACGGAGAGAGAAGCTAGTAAATAACAACACTAAACACTCATACAACACTTTAACTACTTTGCTTTCACTACATTTTCAGACAGAAGAGAGTTAAATATAAGAACTGAACATTTCCTGATAATTTACTTCCCCTCTGCTTATCAAAGATGTTAATTTATTTTCCTTCAGTCTAAAAGAACTTAGTTTTGGAGGACAATATGCAGGATTTCTCCCCATATAGTTGCACTGGAATATTTTTGGCAATAGCCATTTTGTATGGGTCAAAATGTTTTATTTTTACACCAAAAATCATTACAACTTGAAGTACATATATTTTCTTAAAGTCCTACAGCTTGGGTCACCAATCTCGTTCCTGGAGGTCCGGTGCCCTGCAGGGTTTGGCTCCAACTTGCCTCAACACACCTGCCTGGGTGATTTAAGTATACCAAGAAAAGCTGCAGTCACACTGGGCTTTGTGTGTGCAAAATTCTGTCGGTATGGTATGAATGGAAGTCTTTGGGAGGAAAAGCCCAATGTGACAGCAGCTTAAAGCTACGGTCATACTGGGCTTTGTGTGTGCGTCGTACGTCGCTGCGAAAAGGGGCGGGATTAAACAAGATGATTAGACATTTAAAAAAGCCAGCGATTGCTCCATGTTTTAAATTTCTGTCCAGAGAGGTCCTGTTTTGATCCTCGATAGGTTTCACGCAGCCAAGTGATGCGATTTCGCAGGTCAGAGTTCACCAAGCTTGAACTTTACACCGCAGCAACATGCAAAACTTGACGCATGACCCTTCATTTCCGGTCTGACGCATTTGCGTGCATATAAATGGAAGTCTGTGGGAGGAAAAGCCCAGTGTGACCGCAGCTTAAGACCTTGATTAGCTTGTTCAGGTGTGTTTGATTAGGGTTGGAGCTAAAATCTTCAGGACACCTGACCTCCAGGAATAATCAGAATTTGGTGATCCCTGTCCTACAGTAAATAGATCCAAACTCTATTTATATTAAGTCAATTTATATGCATTGGTAAGAACTTAATTAAGCTTTTTTATCAACATTTAGATTTTTTTTTTTTAGGCTTCAATTTTCAATTAAATTTTCATGATTCAATTCAGATGTTGCTATCATAAATCCAGTAAATACAGACAAATAATATAACACTCAATAAATAAAAAAACACACACATACAGAACATAATAATAGTAAAAAATAAAAAAATAAAAAACCATTACAGAAATACAATATCAATACAATAATAATAATAAATGCATCTCACCAGTGACTTTAATCATTCTCCAAAAATGCCAAATAATTTCCCCATCTTCTCTGATAAACATCTGATTTATCTAGTATATAACATTTTTTCTATAATACAACATTTTGATTTTTTTAACCCTCAGATTGCAGATTTTCAAATAGCTCTGCATCTACGCCAAATATTGTCCTGTTCTAATAAACCAGAAGTTAATTAAAAAGCTTATTTAATCAGCTTAAGGTTATCTATTTTAAACATTTATGACTGTTTTTGGGGTCGCATATAGATTGTAACTTGGATATTAAATCGTTTACAGACGCTGCAGATCTCATAAATAACACTGTTCTTTAATCAAAGACTAGCCACTGCAAGCTTTATGAAACTGTCTTTATTTTATGAATATGGCTGATCTTTTAAAGCATTTTAAAGCTGCATTTAAGAAGTTCAAACCACTGAGCACCTCAGAAATCCTCTATATGGAGACAAATTCCTTAAAAAATTCTTTTCAACAGAAGAAAGAAATGAGCATATTAAATGATGAGGGAGGGAGTAAGTTATGATTTTCCACCTGGAAGTGAACTAATCTTTTAAAGTGCCTCATAATGTCTTTTCTGTCTGTGGAGCTGTAGGTGAACATGAAGAACTACCTTGCAGGAAAATAACCTAAACACTGAAGACCTCAGAGATCCAGTTACCCATGGTGCAACTCCTGCGACAGAGCCTCCATTCAGCTGGAGCGGGAGTGTGTGTACGAGCTGGAGAAATCTGGAAATAAACACACTCACCCTCTGAGAAGCCATTCGTTGATCGCCGTTAGCGCCAGCACTTTGAGAAGAAGCCAAATGGCGATGGGGAAAAATACTAGCGTGAATGTCTGGACGAAGAAATGCAACTTAACGTGCATCAACGCACTCGCCAACTCCTGAAACACAGGTCAAAATAGCCATTATAAAAATGTGTGCTGGGCAAAAAATTGATAGTGTTTAACCACATCCAAAATAGACATTTTTTTATCATAATATACACTCGCCGGCCACTTTATTAGGTACACCTGTCTAAGTGACGTTAACGCACATTTCTAATCAGCCAATCACATGGCAGCAACTCAATGCATTTAGGCATGTAGACATGGTCAAGACGATCTGCTGCAGTTCAAACTGAGCATCAGAATGGGGAGGAAAGGGGATTTAAGGGACTTTGAATGTGGCATGGTTGTTGATGCCAGGCGAGCTGGTCTGAGTATTTCAGAAACTGCTGATCTACTGGGATTTTCACGCACAGCCATCTCTAGGGTTTGCAGAAAATGATCCGGAGAAGAGGAAATATCCAGTGAGCGGCAGTTCTGTGGGCGCAAATGGCTTGTTGATGCCAGAGGTCAGAGGAGAATGGCCAGACTGGTTCCAGCTGATATAAAGGCAACAGTAACTCAAATAAGCCCTCGTTACAACTGAGGTCTGCAGAAGAGCATCTCTGAACACACAACACGTCCAACCTTGAGGCGGATGGGCTACAGCAGCAGAAGACCACACCGGGTGCCACTCCAGTCAGCTAAGAACAGGAAACTGAAGCTACAATTCACACAGGCTCACCAAAACTGGACAATAGAAGATTGGAGAAACGTTGCCTGGTCTGATGAGTCTCCATTTCTGCTGCCACATTCGGATGGTAGGGTCAGAATTTGGCGTCAACAACCTGAAAGCGTGAATCCATCCTGCCTTATATTAACGGTTCAGGCTGGTTTTGGTGGTGTAATAGTGTGGGGGACATTTTCTTGGTCCATTAGTACCAATTGAGCATCGTGTCATCGCCACAGCCTATCTGAGTTTTGTTGCTGACCATGTCCATCCCTTTATGACTACAGTGTACTCATCCTCTGATGGCTACTTCCAGCAGGATGATGCACCATGTCATAAAGTGCGAATCATCTCAGACTGGTTTCTTGAACCTGATTGGTTTCTCAACAGAGGTGATTTTTCTGACCTCAAATGGCCTCCACAGTCACTAGATCACAATCCAATAGAGCACCCTTGGGGCGTGGTGAAACGGGAGTTTGGCGTCATGGATGTGCAGCCGTCAAATCTGCAACAACTGTGTGATGCTATTATGTAAATATAGAGCAAAATCTCTGAGGAATATTTCCAGTATCTTGTTGAATCTGTGCAATAAAGGATTAAGGCAGTTCTGAAGGCAAAAGGGGTTCAACTCAGTACTAGTAAGGAGTACCTAATAAATTGGCCCTTGAGCGTATATGTGTGTGTATTGTAAATGTTTATTATTTTTATATAAATACACACATGCATACATTTGAAAAAAATTTTATATGTATATTTATATATATATATATATATATATATATATGTATATTTATATATATATATATATATATATATATATATATGATACAAATTATATTAAAGATTAAATATATATATGCATTTGCTTTGATTTTATGTATGTGTTTGTATCACATATATCTAATAAATAAATATACACACATATCTTATGTTAATTCATAAATAAAATAATAATAATTTTGGATGCGATTAATCTTTCTTCAGTATTAATAAAACTGTATAAAATCATAAATATTAACCAACAAGTTTGCAAAATAATAATAATAATAAACTTCCAACTTCCACCAATAAAAGTACCATTCAAAGCGCTTTATAAACATTTAAAAAAGTGAAAAAGTAAAACATACATAGAAACAAATGCAACTATAATTAATGCAACTACAATTAAAAACAAAGAAATAATTAAAATCACATTAAAAAAAAAAATATTTAAAGATGAGACCTCTGTTTTCAAAGACAAGCCACTGTTGAAGAAAATGACAGACACTGCAACATAAGTGATGGTGATCTCTGGATGAAGAGGACCTGAAAGAGAACACACTAATTATAATAGGGAAAAATGGAAATATTTACACTTATTATTACACCTACATCAATTTAGAAGACGCTTTCATTTTCTTATGCAGACTATAAGAACTGCAATATGCTGATTTCTCAGAAACACGGCACTACTTATTTTTATGATCTTTACATATTTATATGCATATTGAGCGCTCCTTACATTAAAAAATACTATAGTAAATTAAAGTTGAACCATACTATAGTAAAATAAATTATACTCTGTATACATTATAACTAGGGCTGCACAATATATCATTTCCACATCGATTTCGCAATGTGGTCGTTCGCAAAACTCACACCGCAGGATATATGCAGTGCTGAGTTTGTATTATAATTGATCATTTGCATGTGTTTTAATGCCTGTGACTGTATAATGACTTTAAAAGCCTTCAGTCATTAGAAATTTTACCATTTTTACCTTAACTACGATTAATTTTATTGAATTATTTTTATCATTCAGTTACTGTACTTGAATACTCTTACACTCTGGAAACGATGAAACTTTATTTCAATCGTATCATTTTCTTGATTGTATTTATAGATTGTTATGAATGAAAATACAACACATGCAAATACAGAAACACACTGCAAATAGCACAGACAACAACAAAAATGTGTTGAGGACCCCAAAAGGTTTATAAATTGATTTTTTATAGGGGTTTTCACCTTTATTGATAGGACAGTGGAGATTTACAGACAGGAAAGCATGAGGAGCAGAGAGAGGGGAAGGATCGACAAAGGAACTCGACCGGGAATCGAACTCGGGTCGCCGAAAGCACCTGCGTGCTATATGTCGACGCATTAACCACTAGGCTATTGGCGCAGACAGGTTTATAGATTGTTTATTAGATTTTATGGACATGCAAATAGCATACATTAATTATAACATTTACAGCACACTGTACTGATAAACTGTAATAAGTATGGTAGTATACTACAGTAAATTCTGGTGTATTGTACTATAATATAAGTTTAACAACTTTATTAATCTCGCCAGGGGCAATTAAATTAGGGAAGTGGCATTTCATGATACAATAAACACATGGAGACAAATCACTTACAAACAGTATTAAAAAACACATCCAGCATGCTTCTTAATAACTTCATAAATAGTACAAAAAACATAGGAAAGACCCATATATAAAAACTTAAAACTTGCTCAAATGTAAGGTTGAATTTAGCAAAGGTGAATTTACATCTGTTAGAAGAGCATTTGATGCTTCAAAACCTTCTTCCAGAGGGCAACAGAACAAAAAAGGCTTCAGAGGATGGGAATCATCTCCTATCACACTTTGAGTTTTCCTTAGCATTTGCTGTTCATGTAACTCTGCTAGACTCCGCAGAGATAAACCAATAATCTTGGAGAAGTCTTGACTAAGTTTTGAAGGCGATTTTTGCCTCTAAAGGAAAGTGAGGAGAACCAGCATAAAACGGAAAAGCTTAATAAACTCTCGATATAGGTAGTATATAAAGTTCTCAGTATATTATATATATTCAGTATATTTAAACAGTATATATACACAGAAAGAGTTCAGTTTCGTAAAAACATACATTCTCTGGTGCACTTTCTTAGCAACAGCTTCTGAGTTCTGCTGGAACTTTAATGTGGTATAAAAGATTGTACCAAGGTACTTGCCGTTGACATCAGAATTATTAGCCCTTTGAATTTTTTTCTTTTTTAAATATTTCTCAAATGATGTTTAACAGAGCAAGGAAATTTTCACAGTATGTCTGATAATATTTTTTCTTCTGGAGAAAGTCTTATTTGTTTTATTTCGGCTAGAATAAAAGCAGTTTTTAATTTTTTAACACCATTTTAAGGTCAAAATTATTAGCCACTTTAAGCTATATTTTTTTGATAGTCTACAGAACAAACCATTATTATACAATAACTTGTCTAATTTTCCTAACCTGCCTAGTTAACCTAATTAACCTAGTTAAGCCTTTAAGTGTCACTTTAAGCTGTATAGAAGTGTCTTGAAAAATATCTAACCAAATATTATTTACTGTCATCATGACAAAGAGAAAATAAATCAGTTATTAGAAATGAGTTATTAAAACTTTGTTTTAAATCTGCTCTGTGTTAAACAGAAATTAGGGGAAAAAATAAACAGGGGGGCTAATAATTCTGACTTTAACTGTATATTCCTTTACACAGCCACACTATTGAATCATTGGTTTATATTACTGTAGATGTTGTATTACCAAAACAACTATTGAACAAGCTCAACAGATTTATTTACTATAGTATTTACTATAGTATGATTCAAAAGCACAACAGTATTTACTATTAATTACTATAGTATCTATCTATCCAGTAGAACTATGTGTCTTTTAAGGCTTTAAGGTGTCTAAGGAACTTAAAAAAGTTTCTGTATAGGCACATTCATACCTGTATAAACAAGGAAAACACACTACACATCAATTTCCACCCGGACAGGATTATTCAGATCCGGGTGTGCAACGTGTCACAAGTACAGTAAAAACAACCATCAAACCTGTCTCGCACATCGATTACAACATGTTCACATGATCTCTATCTACATTCAAACCACTTTACATGACATAAATATGAGCTTCGTATCATTTAATAAGTACTAACACTTTAGATCAACACATAAACAATCATTCATTGTTTACAACCGCTTGACGTGTCATGTTCGTACACATGATTCACTCAAGGTGTTTTCTTTAAAGTGATCGCGACATTATTAATTTAATAATTCGAAATTAACTCGTTTTTAAAGTTTTGTTAGGGTCAGAAATGTATCCACGAGGACAGTTTGGTATTTCTTACCTCCTTTCACTCCTACAGACGGCTGGAGCTTGGCGAATGTGATAACGAGCACAATACCGATAATAAACCATTCTTTCCGGACGCGAGCGATCAAACCCATCGCCCATCAAACCGACGCGCTTTCAAAACCGACGAGCGCTGAAATCCGTCCGGTTTTACTCTTCCGGACACATTTACTGTACCGTAACGACTGGCGTCAGTGCGCAGTCGCTTTCTGACCGTAAGTACCTCCTACTTCATGATGAATATTAATGAGCTTCAGTTACGCTTGGTCACGAATACTCCTATCAGCGATTAGAGGTAGTCATAACAACAATGGAATGCTCATGAATATTTAGCACTGTTGAATGCGCTTAATATAGATATATGTTTAGAAACGCCTTCTTTATTTCATATTCATAAGCAACCGTAATAACTCGAATCAGACACGATGGGGTCTGCTAAAAGGAAGTTACGTGAACAAATTCTGTAGGAATGTATAGTGTTGCAATGTTTTGAACCACATCATAGTAAATTGTATTATACTGTATATATTATAGTATTATTAATTTGTTGATGAATGCTCCAGCATACTGTACTATAAGTGAACTGATAGACTTTATTAACGGCTGTAGTATAAACTATACCCACATAGCAAAATTTATATGGCCCTGCTCTGGCCCACACAATCAGGTTTTACTTGGCCCACATGCTGCAGTGAATTACGGTACATGACTGGATCAAGACTGGCTTCCAGACAAGGGACAAACATGGACCATATCTGGATCAAGAGTCAAGTCTCAGGTTAGTAACTCATAACTGGGCCTAAACTGGGCCAGATAGGCTGGTGTGCCACGACTGCAATAAAATAAACCTACGAAGCATTGCGCTTTAGGCACATTATGGGTGTGCTTTTTCTCAAAGCGACCTGATTGGTAGAATTTTTTTCCTTACTTAAAAATAATTGTAATTTATTTTAAATGTGCATCAAGACAGGCCAAACTTGCATGGCCCACTTATCAATTTTTAACATCTGGGCCAAATACTATATTTTACATCTGGCCCATATCTTGTGTGCTGCCTTAAAGACAGTGCCAATATATTTTAAATGTGTGTCAAGACACTTATCAATTTTTAACATCTGGGCCAAATCTTGTGTGCCACCTTCAAGACAGTATCACCTCTGACAAACCCGGGCCATGCTTGGCCCACGTGCTGTATACCAGTGCTGAATGAGTGCTAAGGATTTCTTTGTTACCTGGGTAGTATAGTTTATAGCACACATGTTTGTTTTTGTGAAAAGTGGGTACATTACACAGGTTTCCATTCATTTTATACTGTTTAAACCGTATATTGTATTGCCCTCACCCCACCCTACCCCTAAACCCAACCATCACAGGAGACTGTGTACAGCTTTACTCTCTGAATAAACTCATCCTGTGTGATTTATAAGCTTTTTGAGAAATGAGGACGTCACCAATGTCCTAATATTTCACCTCCTTTTTGTAATACCTCAGATAGCAGGAACATTTGGGCCAAATGTGGGTGATAGCTGGCACATATGGCTAAGGTATGGCATGGCTGAACAGATATGGGCCAGATTATTACCATAAATGTTTTGTCATACATTCAGAATAGGCGGGAAAGTTCTTCTGGTTCACAGCTCATTTTGCAGTATGTGGGCCAGATAACAAAAAACACATAAGAGCCTAGTAAGGCTCAGCTATGGCTGACATCAATAAACATCGACTTCTGGCTGAGTTTGGGATTTCATGTGGAAAACAAGCGAAACTGAACACAGGTGTATCGTTAGCAGACGTCTGCCACAGCTCACTTCAGTTGCCAAGTCTACCATGCGAGCTTAACAATCTTCCTGCCTGTCATTTGCTTCAGGTAAGTGATAATTTGGCATTTAAAGAGATTTTACTTAAATATTGATTATTATATGTAAAAGTTAGGACTCACTGAGTGATTAGTTATTCATTTAATTAAGAAATGTGTCGAGTTAAATCGTATTTTCCTCTTTAAACAAGGTGTTTATGTAATGTTAGCGCTCCAACAGTTTGCTGATTAAATTAACGTTAGCATTAAAGTTATTGTCAATTTCTAATGACCACAGAATACGGTTTATTTATTATAGATAAATAGCAATTTGTGAAAATGTTCAGTCATGTTTCAGTGTGGTTTAGTAGGGTTTAAAATAAAAACGGTCTCATTAGGCCTAACATGATAGTGGAAACCAGTAGAAAAAGTGTCTTATAATTGTAAAATGAACTAACAATGTGGGTATTATGTTTTTGTACAATATAGTGCCGAAACTCAACAACAAACATTTATAAATCAACGATGTTTTGTTGTCTAATGGTCAATTGATATCATTAAACGTAATGTAACTGACTTCAATAACCCAGATTGACCAGCGTGGCGCTGTAACGGAGACAGTTCGGTTCAAAAGAAGAAGAGCCATGGACAACAAAAATGACAGCACCTTATCATAGCGATGTGATAATGGCATGATGTAATCTACGCAATCGTCACTTCAACCACAGTACGTTCAATTATATTACATTTATACAATAGATTTAAAGCATATTTACAGTATTGATCCTAAAGAAATAAGAGTGAAAGGTTTAAAAGTTATTAAGCTGCTCAAATAAAAATGTAAAAATAATATTATTCCATGTGTCAGTGGTTTGGTTTTCAAAGATTAACCTATGTTAGCTCTGTTTTGTTCGTTTTAACAGTTAAAAGAATAATTTACACAAAAATTTAATTTGTCATCAATTACTCTTCCTTTATTTGTTTATTTCTTTCTTCTGTTGAACACAAAATAATATATTTCGAAGAAACCTGTAAACCTGTAACAATTGACTTCTGTAGTATTTGTATATATATATATATATACAAATACTACAGAAGTCAATTGTTACAGGTTTACAGGTTTCTTCGAAAAAAAACATTATATATATATATATATATATATATATATATATATATATATATATATATATATATATATATATATATATGTGTGTGTGTGTGTGTGTGTGTGTGTGTGTGTGTGTGTGTGTGTGTGTGTGTATATATATGAATGTATATATATATATATATATATATATATATATATATATATATATATATATATATATATAAATTAAATGCACATTTACATGTATTTATGTGTGTATTATATCATCTTTGCATCAAATATATGATAACATTCATACATTTCAGCCATTTCATAGCCGACCAGCTAAAACCAGCTAACCAGCTGAGATTGGTTAAAGCAGTTTTTTCAGCAGCGTATCCATGACCTATAATTGGTTGTTTTCCTCTTCTTCATCATAAGAATTAAATTGGACCAGTGAACCGGTCTCCTCAACAGACAGGGGCAGATTCTCTTCTGCGTTCCCATTGGCTGCAAATTTAAGAAAGATGAAAATGACAGATCAAATATGCTTTCTTTAAAATAAGTTAGTCTTAAGTTAATTTCCTCCATGTTTTGACCATTAGATGGTAAGTATTAATAAGCATTACTGAAAGATAAAACCTACCTCCACAGCAGAAAAGAGAAGTCAGCATCCTCCAGGCATTCAGAAAGAACACTGACAGTGTCTCACAGATAACAGATCCTGCATAAACAAACACATAAACAAAAATGGACACTGGTGCCATCGAGACATCACTTCTAGAAGAATTAACATTTCCTTTTAATTTACTAACCCATGATGCTAATTTATTTATTCATTTAGCTGAAAAGAAATGTTTTGATGACAAAACCATTCCCCAGTTTTTCTCCATAGATTTCAGTGGTTTGAATTTCCAAAATGCTAACTCATGCAGCTTAAAAGAGCTATAAATAGACTGATCCTAGCAAAGGGAAAACCAAACGATCATTATAGTGGTAATTAAGAATAGTGTTGAATTAAGGTCAATTGGGACACTATTTTAAGGTCAATTGGGACACACTGAACTGAGCTAAACTGAACTGAACTTAAACACTACAAACTGAACTACACTGTTCCAATTTACTATGACCTTTTATGTGAAGCTGCTTTGACACAATCTACATTGTATAAGCGCTATACAAATAAAGGGGAAGTGAATTGAATTGAACTTTTTGCCACTGAGGTGATGACCAAGGAAAGTGGCCAATTTATCTGAATTCAACCCTGAATTGGCTCATCTTGTATCTGGAATCCAATCTTTTCTGGTAATAAAAAAAAAAAAAGTCGTATATAGAGTATTTTATTTTTTCAAAGAAAATTATTAATAATTTCTGTAGTTTAAAAACTGCAGTTTGGAAGTTAAAATGTGTTCAAAATGTCCTACTAATCATTTTATATAAACTAAGCCGAGGATATTCTTTAAAACATATTGTGATGTTTTAATCTAACCCCAAGGGGGCAATAAAAACAAATAATTGTTCCTTTGCTAGACATGAAATGTGACGTGTGATTTTGACATGTGATTTTGACATGTGGTTTTGACGTGGGGGGATTTTTGAAAGTGAAGAGCCCGCCTTTTTTCTGCTGGATCATTTGCTCAGGTTAGTTACATTTTAAAATCATATACTAAAAAACTTACTTGCCCATGATCAACTAAAACAAATCGGATTGTGAGAATAGCTGTGTATTAACTAGGGGTGCGTAGCCTACTAAAAACAAAATGGATAAATCGCCTATAAAGTGCACTGTTAAAAATTCTGCTGAGTTAGCATAACCTGTGGTCTTCGTAAGGCGTCGGTTAAAAGCCGTGCTGAATTGATTATGCTCTGATTTTTAATTTAGCCTACCTTTTTGTTAACGTTATCTATTTGTCAATAACAATAAGTGAATGTTTGTCGCAGTTTCAAAATTACACAGTGAGTAGGCACACGTAGCAATCTAAAGATCTTAAATTCATTTTCTACACATATCTAAATTGTAGCCTAATAAATACGTCTTCCAGATGTAAACACACACAACAAATAGGCGTCTATGTGATGTACGTGTGCCAGCCATATCACTTGTTAGCTTTGCCTGTTTTGCGCAGTGTTTTAGCTTTCCGATCAGACAGGGATCGCTCTAATTTTCAGTAATAATGAGGAGCTTAAGCTTGTGTGTGTTATCAGCAATATGATTAGCCTTTCGGTAGCCTGGTCCTGAAATTTAAGAGCTATTCAAGAGGAACTGTCGCGTGACTTTCATTTCCCCAATTGTGACTAGCCGACTGTATACAGATAGGTTAGCTATTGTTAACGCTATGCCAGTCACTCAGTCAAGTTTAAGGAGCTGAAAAAAATAGCCTATGTGCAAAATTGTACCTTTACACCTTAAAGACAGTCCAGTACAACATTTTAAAACCAAAAGCATATCAATAAAAAAGGTAAGATTTTAAAATAAATACTTGTGTAATAAATTTATCAAATTCCAGTATATCATATATAATACCAAATAAGACATAAATTTAATCATTTTTTTCTTTTTTTGTTCTTCCTTTTTTATTTCTATTATCAAGTACTTATTTTATGTTCATATGTGGCCTAATGTGAACACATATGTCGCCTACATATCTTTGCAACACATTTTTGCAATGTATAGAAATTTAAGTTGCATATGACATACTTTATATAATCTAAATCTCATTTTATAATCTAAGTCATTCATGAGTCTGCTATCTCAGATATTTTTTCATGAGCTTTATGGAAGAAAAGCAGCAGTAGTTGTCGACAATTCCTCTCCACACTGAACACTTGTGTTATGAAACTTATGTTATGTTCTCTTCTTAATGTTTTGCCCTGTTCCTTAAAGTGAGACCGAAAATTATTAAGAAATCCTTATGGGGGAGCTGTGCTAAACAAGATTCTGCTTTATCTTTTTGAAGTTGGAAGCACCCTGTAGTAAAAATTAATTTCGAGCCTTGATATATATGTAAAATTATTAAAACCGAAAAGTTTACAGATGTGCACTTAAAGGCCTTCTTAACCCTTTAACTGCCCTGCAAGAAAACATTTTTGGATTGCATTTCATAAGTCCTTTCGCTATTTAACACACACAATGCATTTTTCAACACGTCCCATTTCTAAAATATCAACCTCTACCAATTGATATGTCGGTTTATGGTAAAATACCGGAATTAACAATAAAAGTCTGAAAATATGAAATGTAAGACCTATTTATTTAAAAACATAATCAAAATAATATTTATTTTGAATACTAAATCATCTTTATTTTTTGAAGTTTGCCATAAAATATTTCAGATTCTATTTAACATGTTTTCTTATTTTATTTTTATTTTTTACAATTAAACCAAAATCAAGTGCAGTAGTGCAACAGGATTATGTTCGTTTGAATTTTTTTAATAGTCAATGTATGGCCAATAGAGCAGGCAGTTAAAGTGATATGTTTATATGTTTACGTGCAAAAACTTGTCCGTTTACTAAAAACTGATAGTGCTTAACTTAGCCTACATCATAAATTGATGAAATTAACATTTTAGATGTGTATATATATATATATATATATATATATATATATATATATATATATATATATATATATATATATATATATATATATATATATATATAATTTTTTTGCTGTCTGATATAGTATACGGGTGCTATTTTCATTTTTTACAAAAAATGTATGAAATGGCTTTTTAATAAACGTTTACATTTTTTCAGCATTGTTATATTTTATTATTGCTTAATACACAATTCTTGATGGTTAAAAGTAAAAAAACATCTGTTTTAAAGTTCAATTGGGGTTTTATTTGATGAACTTATATTTCTAAAAAATAATCTTGGTATTGCAAAGCACCATTTCCCGTTGTAAATGTACAGTTAAATAACAAATTTTGAATGCAAATCTTCTAAATCAGAGATCTCCCTTCACATGTTTGAAAATTTATCCTCTTTTGAAATATACCTATTTTGGTCGGTCAATGAAGGAAGAAATTTAATTATTTATTAAATCGATTCCAAAAGTATTTTTGCGCACCCTCGATATAAATTACATTTTACTCAATTTATTTTGTTTATTCATAATCTTGAAAGTAGGCCTATTGAATTTAAGACACGTGAATTCAAGGCCTGGAAAGTAGGCTACATGAACACCAGCATATGTCCCTAAAAAGTGCAATTTTAATATAAAATTGGTTTATGGGGATATTTTAAAAGTTGTACAAAGAGTTTGTGTGTATGCGTGCGGAGGTAGCGCGTTTTTCCCCGTAAGAGCTCTCATAGGAGAGAGAAAGAAAATAAATGCTACATTCATCTTAATTTATAAGTTTGAATTTAAGCTAAACTATCAGATTTGCTTCAGAATAAAAATAATACGGTAAATGCAGTGTGACCAGCTACATATTGTTAGATGAAAGATCGAAATAAATATACTTATGAAATTGTTCCGTCAGCGTTCAGCTTATCGCTACCCCGGGAGAGTCACAATGTCCATAAATAAACTAGAAACTTTCCATTGAAAACATTTTC
The DNA here is from genome assembly GCF_903798145.1 of Danio aesculapii. Taxonomy (NCBI): domain Eukaryota; kingdom Metazoa; phylum Chordata; class Actinopteri; order Cypriniformes; family Danionidae; genus Danio; species Danio aesculapii. Next base: position 3,158,792 of record NC_079457.1, read on the forward strand.
TATATGCAATAATAATGCTGTATTGTCAGCAAATGCAAGACTTTCACGAGCTGAGTTCACAAGCTTGTGTCTGAGGCTCAATGACGCTGATTAAGATTTGTCGACACCATATGTGCTTTTACTTCAATTTCATAATTTTACAGTAATCAATATAGCAGATATTTAAATTATTAATGCAAAATACACAGTATGGCTATTGTGTCTTTTGCATCCAGGCATATTCAGTTTATTAATGTTGCATTCATCATTGCCGACATGTCTATAACAGTTTAGCAGCTTGATTAATGTTGAACTGAATGTTTTACTAAAATGATAAAAAATAGTAAATAATAAAAACAGATTAATAACAACATATTTAAAATAAATATTTATTTATGATTTTTGTCATGCTGAATTTTCCTTACTATTACCTCCCGCATTCCCGCAGTGCAACGAGTTTTAACATCTGTTTCACAAAATTTTGACTTGAGATGATTAATTAATAACATCTCTACTGAGTAAATATGCAAAGGTTAAATGTTAACAGGTTTAACCATGTTAGTCCTACATTCGCCAAAAAATAAATACTTTAAACTGAGAAATTCTTAAAATTAAAAAATAAAATGTTTACATCTACAATAATAAAACCCGCACCTTTTAAAACATCTTGTGACATTTTTATGTAAATGTCTAATGTGGAATCTTATATAAAGTAGGCTAAGGACTTTAATGATGCTGCATGGGATACGAATTTCAAATGTGTTTAATTATTTATATTATATTATATTATATTATATTATATTATATTATATTATATTATATTATATTATATTATTATATCATTATATTAAGTTATATTATTAGTATTAAATGTATTAGCCTACTTGGCATTTGATAATGATATTAAATAATATTTTTAGACTGTGATCGTTCTGCTCGCGGCTCCAGTCCGCGCGCGCATAAACGGGAATCGAGGATGAGAGAATGCTGACCGCAAGTGGAGATGTAAACGGAGCGGACAACGTCCAAAGTCCAGTGTTGCGATTCCCAAAAGCATCGAAAAAAGGTGAGATGTCATTTCACCAAAACTTTACACGACAAAACTACAAATGTTATGACTCCAAATGTTTTTAAGTTGCATTAACTTATTTTGATAAGGTAATCAGGTTTCAACTACATTTTTACCTTCTACAAAGCTTAACTTAATATTTTAATCAATTTGATTGATATAAGTTGAGATGACTAGAAAAGTTCATTTGATTCAACTAAAATTTAAGGCTGCAAGATTGTAAATGAGACACAGCTGCGGATACTCACTTTAATATAGGCACATTTTTTGTGATACTGTACAACAATAATTAATATTGATATGTTAATAATTAGTATTTTTTTTTTGCTTAAAGATACCTTTTTAGAGCAAGTCCAGTGTTGCGTTTTCCAAAAGCATCGAAAAAAAGTTGAGATTTCACCTCTCAAGTCTACACTAAAACATTATACGACAAAAAGTACACATTTTTTGTGTTATATTAACTTATTTTAATAAGTTAATCAGGTTTCAGTTACATTTTTAACTTATACAAAGCTTAACTTAATATTTTTAGTCAGTAAATTAAGTTGAGATGACTAGAAAAGTTAATTTCATTCATTCAACTAAAATTTAAGGCAGCAAGAATTTTTTACACTGTAGATGAGCTACAGCTGCTGATACTCACATCGGTATACACCACATCTCCACACCACCACCAGTGTGCAGCATCCACTTGGATGATGCGACGGCAGCCACAGGACAACGGCGCCAGTGCGCTCACCACACACCAGCTATTGGGGGAGTGGAGAGACAGTGATAGAGCCAATTCAGTGTATGGGGATGATTAGGAGGCCATGATGGGTAAGGGCAGAATGAGGGTCACCGGAGTTACACTGAAGTCCTACTCTTTACGAGAAGTGCCATGAGATTTTTAATAACGAGAGTCAGGGCCTCGGATTAACGTCTCATCCGAAAGACAGTATAGTGTCTCCTTCATTTTTACTGGGGCGTTAGGACTCACACAGACTGCAGGTTGAGCGCCCGCTGCTGGCCTCTCTAACACCACTTCCAACAGCAACCTAGTTTTCCCATGTGGTCTCCCATCCAGGTACTGACCAGGCTCAGCCCTGCTTAGCTTCAGAGTAACCGGCCTTGGGCTGCAGGGTGAAATGAACCGCCAACTTATCCAGCAAATGTTTTACACAGCGAATGCCCTTCCATCATCCATACTCATTCACACACATACGGACAATTCAGCTTTCCCAATTCACATATATCACATGTCTTTGGACTTGTGGGGGAAACCGGAGCACCCGGAGGAAACCCACGAACATGCAAACTCCACAAAGAAATGCCAACTGATCCAGCCGAGGCTCGAACAAGCGACCTTCTTGCTGTGAGGCGATCATGCTACCCACTGCACCACAGTACCACCCCTAGTGCTCAGCATAAATAATAATAATAATAAAAAACTCTAAAGATCTCTTTTAAATTAATATTTTCCACAGGATGCTTTACAGTCAACACCAGAGTCATACAGTAGCAAATACCAAAGCCAAAACTGGAACTAATCTAACAAAAAATAGTCGGTCACAATCCAGAAAAGAGTACACGCACATTGTATATGTTTGTGGGAAATATTTAACAACATTTTAATAAAGATGAAAAATCTAAAGAAGCTAAAAGTATATTATAATTTTGTTTATTTTGTAGTGTTTTTTTTATTTTGCCAATATTTAATTGAATTTAAAAGTTTCTATTCCTTAAGTTGTAATGTTGTTGAGATTAAAATGTGCAGGATGATGCATCAAATAAAGTGTTTTCTTTGTTATGGCACAAAATGTTAAAAAAAAATTATGTGAGAATGTTACAAACAATATCACATTTGGTTGTGGTAGTCCATCTTACCTCAATGGTCTTATTTTACATACCCCAAAATAAAAGCAATATCTTTAACTTCACAAATTACCCTGTTTAAAGGTTTACACTGGTTAAATTACACATTGTCCATACCACCCTGTCACAGTGAACAACCCCGTCACAGTGAACAACCCCGTCACCAAAGATACCACCCCGTCACACTGTCGGGAAAGGAAATGTTACATAAATCAACGTTGAATGGTGTTCGTGCTGTGTGGACTAAGTTAAAAATGTAAGTTGATTTGTATTGTTTTAAGTGAAATAGTTTTTGCAATGAAAACAATGAGGCAATTGAGACGTCAAATTTATTTTTCAAAGTTAAAAATGTAATTAAAAAAAAGATTAAATTACAGACTTTCTATTGATAGTTGCGTAACACAGGACGTTTTATTATTTGTAAAACATTTAAAATTAAAAAGCAATTTGTTATTTTACTACTGTAATATCATACATATTGTCCGTAACGGGGTGGTACAAGAGAGGCTCTCTTGTCAAAAGAAAAGCAACATAATTAATAAGGATTTTGTGCCTGAGGTGGGCAAATAGCTGCTTTGGAGGGTTAAGATATCTTTCAAGTTGTAGGTTTTTGTTTTTTAAGTTTGTCCTTAATGAGAATTTTGAAAATTGCAATGTGGAAATGGCACCCGTTTCATAGAATGACTTGTGTATATATATAATTCTTTGTGCATTTGCTTGTTCGTGTGAGTTCATTTTTGACGGCATATTAGGCTGCATCTCTTACAATATGGCTACATGCATATTAAAGTGTTAGTTTAATTGTAAGTTAAACTCTCAGTTACAAAATAAAAAGAATACAGTAAATGCAGTTTGACCATCTTACTGTGTAGACTACATTGTTGAATGATTGTTGAATAATGTCTTATGAGATTGTTCCTTCTATACTTCAGATTGTAATTATCGTCATTAGCCCAGAAAAGCCATATGTCCATTAGTCAACTGTCCATTAAAAGCATTTTGATATATGCAATAATTACAAGCTGCATTGTCTGCATAAAAATACAATATTCAGAGATCAAATGTCTCCGAGGCTCTATGACTCACTGATTCATTTAATAATTTTAACAGTACCCTGCTGAAAAATCCAGCTTAAACCAGCCTAGGCTGGTTGGCTGGTTTTAGCTGGTTGACCAGCCTGGTTTTAGATGGGTTTTGGCCATTTCCAGGCTGGTTTCCAGCTATTTCCAGCCTGGTCTTAGCTGGTCAGGCTGGGAAATGACCAGCTAAATCCAGCAAAAACCAGCCTGACCAGCCTGGTTTAAGCTGGACATAGCTGGTTTTGGCTGGGCTCCCAGCCTGCCAAGGCTGGTCAAGCTGGTTTTAGCTGGTCATCTCCCAGCCTGACCAGCTAAGACCGGGCTGAAAAAAACCAGCCTTGAAATGGCCAAAACCCCTCTAAAACCAGGCGGGTCAACCAGCTGAAACCAGCCAACCAGCCTAGGTTTTTTTCAGTAGGGTAATCACTAAACTGATAGCAAATCTATTTAATAATAATAATAATTATTATTGTTATTATTATTATTAATATTAAATAGATTTTTTCATGTCCTAGTAAAGAAGGATATTGTTTTTGTTTTTATTTATTTTTATCTTTTTTGAATCTACTATTACAGTTTTACTCATTCAAACCACCCATGTCATATGCAGATTAATACATAACCATACTATAAATTAAAAGCATTAACGCATGCTGTATATTTTTGTTTTTAACAAGCTTTGGAGACGTAACATAAATTCCGCTTTTAAATAATATGTCACCTATAGCTTTCGGCATAAACTATAAACTATAGCTTTCGGCACCCCAGTCCTGAAGTCATGTCCTTTCTTTTTTCCTCCGGAAGTTACCTGTTTTACCTGGATTGTTTGCTTGCATGGTTCTGCTGATTTCAGCTGTCTACTGGATTCGGTGTTTGTGCTTCTGGATTTGTAGATTTTTTTTTTGGACTGGTTTACTGACCTTCTCGACTATTTCCTTTCCGCCGTATTTTCTCCAAGAGCCCACATTATCGGTGCCCGCTGTTTCAGCTGCTTTTTAAAAATACATTTTCTAACCTTATTTTAACATTTTTATTTGTAATTAAAAACTAAATGTTTGAATTGCTACATTGAAATATTGGCTATGATTAAATAGAAACACTCATGTTGAAAGGGTTGCAAAACATTTGGGCTGAATTTAAACAAACAAAATAAGTTGAACACTAAATTTAATTTGTTTAAATTCACCCATATAAATGGTTTGCAACAATTTTCCAAAAATATGTTTTTTGATTGAAAATTGATTGGAAGTTAGCTTAATTTGCGTTGGGACAACATGAAGGGATTGTGTGGAACCCCGCATTTTGTACAGCATAATGTTGAGGTAATCTTTTTAAATAGGCTTACGCTGGTTATCAATAAAACATCTGTAGCCTATATTAAACGTTCTAATATGAAATAAAGTTTGATACTACTTCTATAGTTTGATACGTTATTTATATGAGGTCCCGAGCAGAAATTATGACATTGGCATACAACATACAATACAGCGCATTTACATTTTTAAATCACATATTAGCCTACCCGCCGCAAAAAAATAAAACGAGACATCACTCAACACAAAAATTATTCAAAGATGATTCCTTGGATTTACAATCTTTTTTAAGTTAAGTTGTTGTAAACAATTTATTTTGGCTGAATTTAAACAAACAAATTAAGTTGAACATAACTCAATTTAATTTGTTTGTTTAAATTCAACCCATATATAAACTTTTGCAACAATTTTGCAGAAATATTTTTTTCAGCGATAATCTATACATTTTCACGCCTGCGCGTACTGATTGTTTGATTTTTTTATCTGTTGTTTTTCCCTTCAAAGTTTAAAAATCGATGTTTTTAGTTTAGATGTTTATTCTTACTAAGCCTAATAAGATAGGCTAATATCTATAGTCTGGCATAAAAAAGTAAACGTTACAGATCGCGACTTACATATTATTAATAGTGAAAAGTTGTCTTTAAAAAAAAGTAATGTTGCACAGACATCGTAAAATGTGAAGTTGCACAGACATCGACACAAATTAAATGTTTTTGCGGCTTTCTACTAATTTAGGCTACCGTCTTTTTCATTTTAATGTGGTTTATTACATTTTATTACTATTTTTAAATTATATAATTAATTAATAACTATTAAATTATTTCATTTATTATTATTATTATTATTAGGCTATTGTTACACTATATGTAATAAATTATTTATCTTCGGACTAAGGATTTGATCATAAAACATGGTTAATAAATATATTCATATGTTGAGTTACTTACTTGAGCTCCAGTGGTCAGCACGTTGCATTACGACTCCGCCGACCCGTTTTCGATTCTCACCTGAGTAATTGTTACTATTATTATTTCTTCAGTTTTATTGTTAAGACATATAATACTGTTAGGGTTGTTGAACATTTGAAGTTCTAAAGCAGCTGTTTTCTTGAAAAAGACGTGAGAGAGTCATTAGAAACTGAATTGGAATTGACGTTATAGTAATATAGTCAGTGGTGAACTTATGTAATTCTTTTAAAGAAAACTTACATAAGTGAATATGAAATTTTGATGTAAAAAAACAAATAGGATTCTGACATTTAACAAATAAGATTTGTTAAAACAAATAGCCAAATTGGTGGCATTTGCAAAGTCAGCCTGCAATGTTAGGTTTGCAGTGTTATAAATTTGTGCATGAGTGAATTTGCAGCAGTCTCATGGTTAAATGAGGTTAGGTTATATGCTGCTTTGCTAAACAATATTTAGTTTAACCTCTGCCTATTACAAGACAGAAAAATAAAACACTTTACTGATAATATCAATATTGTTTTGCCTTTTAAAATGATAATAGAATATAAGCCCATGCTAAATGTTAACTGATCTCCACGGTTATAGCTTATTTAATTATTTAAACAAATCATGACAATAAGTCTTGGCCTTTTTGTGTTAGAAGGAAGTCTTGAATAACTCACCTCAAATGTTTTGTTGTTCTTGTTGATACCTGAACAAAAAATACACTACATAGGCCTATAAAATGAAGCAAGTCTTAAATAACTCACCTCAAATGTTTTGTTGTTCTTGTTGATACCTGAACAAAAATACACTATATAGGCCTATAAAATGATAGCAAGCGAAATTTGTTTAAAAAATTATTTTTCCAACAAAAAAAAAGGGATTTAAAAAAGTTTGTCTGACTCGCTCATTTTCTTCCAGCATACTCCTGTACCTTATAACACGTCCTTATGGCGACTAAAAAATAGAACTCAAGCAGGCCTAATATTTAAATTACATAAAAAGTAGCCTGGACTACCTTTACGAGTACCTTTGAAAAGGAGGGAAGGCTACAATGCGAGTGGAAGAGGATCTCACTTTTCACTTATGTTTGCAAGTCTATATATATTTTATTTTTAGGCATTTAATATTAACATTTTAAGAAGAATTAATGATTTAGGGAGGTAAATTGTCCTAATAAGATAATATAAAAATAATTTAGCAAGCTGAGGTAGTGTGAAATCATGAAGACCCTGGATTTATAGCCCGCTCCCACCACTGTGATAGTGGCATTCTTTAAAGATCAGTCACCTTTCCCTGCGTCCCCCACCCGCCGCACACTCCAACAGCAAATCGGATGCTGTGTTGTAAGCAGCCATAAAAAGGCAGCTCAGTTTGCTGGGATTTTTCAGATATCTGAAAATAAGGAAGCGTAATGATGTAAGTAATACATTTCTAATCTTTTTTGCTCATACAGTAAGTCATTAATGCCCTAAATAATTACAAATTAAAACAATTTACCACAGTGGCTCACGTTAACCTTACTAGCGGGAAATTAATGCTAACTTGAGGCTGTTACTCTATCAGTAAATAATGGCCTGAGTTGCTGAAAAAGCGTGGACTGGTCGGGTCGGCCCTGAATAGTTAGATTTTTTAAAATAGCTTTAAAAAAAATTATGTATCGAATATACGTCTAAAAAACTGCATATTAGTTAAATTAGTTTATCAGTTAAAAATGTGACAGTTGACACTGTTAAACAGGTTTGTTTCTCTTATGATTTGGGCTATTATTACTCATTAAAAACAATCCCCCTTGCAAGAGGTCCAGAATTTGACTTTTTTTGTCCTGTGAGCCCCCTTGTTCCGATTTTTGACTGCTATGTCATCAGAAAATTTTGAAAATGACTAGGTTTTATGACCAAACGGAATCCTCTGCCGGCTGGCCGCTCAGGCTCCCCAGCGCGACACTGACTGCAACGGTCTTTACTTGAATCTTTAAGTGTTTTGTCCGTCGTGAAGCATTTTATCTAATTTACATTATTGTTTTATTTTTTGTAATTATTCAGACGGCCAAATTTTGAATTATAACATTTTATTTTTTCTTAGATTGGTCTACTTTACATTTACATTAAAATTTGTTTTGTACTGTATATTTTTCTCCACCATTTCACATCTCTTTATTATTATTTTATTTTATATTTTTACATTTTAACACCAATCTTAATCTAACAATATTATATACGAAACTGTAAAAAAAACTTGAAAAGTGCTGTAAAATGATATCAGGTTATAATATCCCTCCCCTGCCGTCCAAAGTCATGCCTCCTGAAATCACCAACGTGCACATTAAAGATGACAGAGGCCCAATATCGAAGTTACCTTATTAATCAGGAGCAAATTTGGAGTTTATTGAAGCAAAAGTCATAGTTAATTGTTTGCTAATAATGAGAAGTGAATCTTTCAGCGCTATTTAATAATTTGGTGAAATTGTACAGATAAAGTATATCGTACTATATATCGCAAAAAAAATTTGCAATGTCAGATTTTTTTCTATATCATATTTTTGGTTATTGCTAATAATATACTTGCCAACATAATACTGGTTTTGTGCTCCAGGTTCGCAAATATGGTTATGTTATTGGCTTGTGTTTTTTTATCAGTTTAATCCAAATTAGTGAGTCAAACTTTTTGATTACAAAACGAGATTGCAAATCATTTTCAAAACAAAAATTTATTCTTGACTACAACAATAATATTATTATGATTTTATTAGTGTGTGTAATGGGCATTTGTGTATTACATTAACATCATTGATCATAATATGTTTCAAGGGCCAACACTAAGAGTAAGCTTTCTTTCACAGAACAAACAGTACAACAGCAGAAACAGCACAGAAACGCACCAACAGCGATAACAGACAACCAGGGGCGTAGCGGACATTTTAAAAGTGGAGGGACGGCTGTATGAGATCATATGTTCATATAATTATTAATCACCTGTTTCTAAATGGTTGGTCTCTAAATAAAATGACAAGACAGAAAATTTATTTAGCTTCTTTTTTTATTTTTTCTAAAATAGATATTTAGCGTTTTTTACACTTTCTTATATAATATCCAAATTTGTTCTTTTACTCTTAAAAACAATTAAATAAACTCTTCACGTTATTTTCCAAAAATTATATTCTTTCATTTGTTCTCATTTTAAAAATACACTGTATATGTTATGATAAAATGTCAAATAAAATAGAAATGTAGGCTTTTCTGCACACAATTACTCAACATTGCTGCACATTTCTACAACTATCACCAACATTCCACAACAGTATCACCATCACTCAGATGTGGTCCCCCCTAACTCTTAGACCAGAATTGCACCCTTGCATGGCATGTTCAAGGATATTTTTGAAGCTAAATTGAAATGGACAAACAACAGTAGGACAACAGAAAAAGTAAGACTTTCGATTGGGGTGTCAAGTGTTACATTTTTTATTTTCAGTAACACCCTGGTTTGATTTTTCATCATAATTGTTGCTCTATATATGCTGTTTTATTATTAGAAACAGAAGGCTTAATTGCACAATGCATTTCTCACACACACGCGCACACACACACACAGTTTGATCTCTTTGTCTCTCAGTGTGTGTGTGTGTGTGTTTTATTTAATTAATTTACTTTGTGTGTTTTATTTTTTTCATGCCTTTACTTAAAAAACTAAATTAACAAAGTTATACTGTCACATGCTTACTTTAATAAGCATTATTAAATGTGTCCAAATTAAAATGGACAAACAAAACAATATGAAAAAAAATATGTCTTTCGATTAACACATTTCGATTTTTTTCTTTACACACAGTATACACCGTCTGCATGCCAACGTTTAGGCTCCTATAATGTTATGCTATTGATAACTCCGTCAAAATAACTCAGTCAAATTCTAAGTAGTCTAACTGCTATTAATATAAATTAATATTGGTAAATCTGACTGCTTAATTATGTATATGCAAATAAAAAACTTGTTTTAAAAGTTCACGTTTGCTGTATTCTATATAAACACAAAATAAAGTTGTTTTCTCAAAATGAATTCTAATTCAGTCCTCTACAAACCTTTTTTTCCTCAGGCTACTAATAAATTAAATATTATTGTTTAATTACCTGTGTTGGAATTATCCATGCTGCGTGAGAAATTCTTCTTTATATTCTGTGAATCACGTTGTTCGGTTGGCGGCAAAGTACCCGTGCAGAGCCGGCGTCCAAATTCTACTGTCAATATATGAAACGTCCTTATGAGCCAATCACACAATCACAACAGGTTACACATTTCATTGCTAACTGTCTGTTATGCACACTTTTGCTCCACCGTGTTTTCACTGGGTGGTGAGTTTTCTCTGTTTTGTTGCATCGAGCGCGGAAAATCCCCTGTCGTCATTTAAGCCTTATACTTATATGCCTTATAACCAACAAATTTGGCAGGTGCGTCGACCACATTTTAACGTTTGATTAGTATTAAAGTAATAGTATTAAAGTAAAACTAAAAAGTATTAGTATTACTTTAGTATTAAAGTATTAAACCCAAATTAAAAGACACTGTAGTGGTTTATTTTAGAATACCTTTTAAACAACGGTGTCAAGGAGTAGCCTATATATTATAGGAGACATATTCACGACACTTTGTAAATAAATACTTCAGCTTATTAACTATATAATAAACTAATAAATATTGTAAGCTGTGGCATATTGTAGTCTAATTCACCGTACAGATGTAGCAATGAATAATTTGTTTACTATATTTGTGTTCCCTTAGCAACTACACATCAGCTGATTCATTCAGGTATATTACTATATTGAAAAACATTGAGCTTTGAGGATATTCTACTCTATATTTGTACTCCTTACGCGTATACTTCTGTGATGGGTGAATATCTCTCTCAATTTAAAGTACTTTATTGGCATTGTTAGGCTATTCAGATATAATGAAAAAATGGCGGAGATATATTTGAAATCGAAAGTAAAGCAAGGCATTTCTGTGTGGAGTTTGCATGTTCTCCCCGTGTTGACATTTCCCAGTACTGGGTTGCGGCCGGAAGGGTATTCGCTGCATAAAACATATGCGGAATAAGTTGCAGTTCATTCTGCTGTGGCGACCCCTGATTAATAAAGGGACTAATTTAAAAAGAAAATGAATGAAAGTATGTATGTCTATATATATATATATACACACACACACACACACACACACACACACACATACATACATACATGCATAAAGAGGGATGGGCAAAAAGACATGTATTTTAAATATGTATATTTGTAAATGTAATTTAAAATAAAATACCTCAGTTACCGAAATGTGTGTGTTTATATATATATATATATATATATATATATATATATATATATATATATATATATATATATATATATATATATACTGTATTTATGTAAATTTTCTTAATAAATTTTCTGTTCTGATCTCAAGCCAAAACATCAATCTGAGACCGCATATTTATGATGTCATGATATAGACTTCTTAAAAAGTATTTTACAGTATTTTAAAGATACAAAAATACAAGACACTAAAGTATTTTGATACCAAAATTAAACCCATTTTCACAAACAAATATATCACATATGGCATCTGCAGCCGCTATCACATGTGCTCATATTGTTACATATAAGACCACTTGAGCATTGGCATCATGATTGGGTCCCCAGATGGGCATGGCACGTGGGGATACACCAGGTGACCATCACCCCATTGTGTCGCTGCACCTTCAGTTCATGGACAGACCTTGAATTCCTATGGGCTGAGTGCCCTTAGGACCAGGCATTTTGTCATATTGACAGATGCTTTATTGATAGGCTGGGGGCAGCCTGTCCAGGAGACCCTCACCATGGATGCTCTGGCTCACAGCTGGCCTTAGGACCTGCGCAAATATGCGTTTCCACCAGTTAACCTATTCACACAGATTCTGTGCAAGGTCAGGGAGGGGGTCCTGGGACCTGGGTTCCAGAACTCACATTCCTCGCAACGGCCCCTCCCTGGTGAATTCTCTTGAGAAAGTACCTCCTTTCTCAGGGACAAGGCACCATATGGCACCCGCACCCAGATTTAGAGAGATCATGGAAGACTTAGGTGACCTACCGTCTGTGGTAGTTGACACCATGCCGCAGGCTAGAGCCCCCTCTATGAGGGGCCGCAATCTCCGCTCATCATGATGCAGTGGATGGTGGCACATTAGAAAGGCATAATCTGATCATCCAGTTCCTCAGAGGTGTGAGGCAGCTAAATCCATCTCGTCCACCACTCATGCCCTCTTGGGACCTCTCCGTACTTCTCTCTAGACTACGGTGAGATCCATTTGAACCGTTCGATTCAGTATTTTTAAAAACTATGTTGAATAAGACAGCTCTCCTGCTCATGCTGGCTTGTATCAAGAGGATCGACTTGAAGGCATTTTCTGTCAACAAATCATGCCTAGAATTTGGGCCGGTTCCTACAACCCCCTTTAAAAACCAGGTAGTGAGCCTGCAAGTGCTGCCTACGAAGGAGGCAGACCCAGCCCTTTCCTTGCTGTGTCAGGTGCATGCTTTGCGGCTTTATGTGGACTGTGCTCAGAGCATAAGATCCTCTGAGCAGCTCTTTGTGTTGCCTTCTCCTGCAAGTTAGCACATGGCGCCTCTCTAACAGACATCTGTATGGCTGTGGGCTGGGCAACACCCAACACATTTGTGCGGTTTCCTTACGATTGCTGGGCAGTGCCATTCAATCGGGAGAAGGCCAGGCTTGGTGTCGAAAATGCTTGCTGTGCCACTCTTCCTACTCGGAGATGTGTGTGCTTTTTCCAACTCTGCTAGTAAATTCCCCATCTGGTGAATCCTAGGGAGTTCCTCAGAGGCCCCCAAAATTTGACTCAGCGGAGGAGCCAGATTCTTAGCCCATTATGTTGTTGATATGCCCGCTTGGTCAACCTGCATTCTGGGGATCAGTGCATGCCATGGAGCTAAAAGATGCTAAAAGAACATCTTGGTTACTGTCTTAACCCTGTCCTGAAAGAGGGAACATAGACATTATATGCTGCTGCCACAGTCGCTGATGTTTTCAACACAATCTCTCTGTTCCCTCCTTCAGCAAAGGAGGGTTACAACAGTAACCAAGACCTTTCATTGTCCCACCCCTATATATTAGTATACATTTAATTAATATTATAAATAAATATTTTATCTAAAAATAAACATTTTCTTGGGCTGCACGGTGGCGCAGTGGGTAGCACGTTCGCCTCACAGCAAAATGTTCGCTGGTTCGAGCCTCGGCTGGGTCAGTTGGCGTTTCTGTGTGGAGTTTGCATGTTCTCCCCGTGTTGGTCTGAGTTTCCTCCGGGTGCTCCGGTTTCCTCCACAAGTCCAAAGACATGTGGTACAGGTGAATTGGGTAGGCTAAATTGTCCATAGTGTATGTGTGTGAATGAGTGTGTATGGGTGTTTCCCAGTGATAGGTTGCAGCTGGAAGGGCATCCGCTGCGAAAAAACACATGCGGGATAAGTTGGTGGTTCATTCCGCTGTGGCGATCCCATATTAATAAAGGGACTAAGCCGAAAAAAATTATGAATGATGAACATTTTCTTAATAACATACATGCATGGGTATATTTATGTATACATAATTAATATTTTGGATGTGATTAATCATTTGACAGCACTATAAGAAGAGATTTTGCATGAAAGGGCGCTTTTATTTATTTTCTCTTTAATTTTGATTGGATGAATTTGGCTTTGATTTCTTGTGAGTTTTCTAACAAATACTTCTTTAGCATCTTTACTATCACAAGACAAAAAAGTTATCACAAAAAAATGGCTACACACCTTTCCCTGTCTTGAGGACTGGTTAATATACATGTTTTTAGAGAAGCTCATTCATCCATGAAAGATTCAGAAGCTTCCTGCTGCACAAACTGCCATGCACTTCTAAAAAAGATTGCAGATCTTGAAGTGAAGTTTATTTATAAACTAATTTCGGAGGATCACATGCTTATGAATGCTTGCAGCCGGCACTGCATTATTAAATTTATAATTCACCCTAAGTTCCATATAAATACCCTAAGTTCCATATAACAGCCATCTTCGTTTTGAAGAATCCTCCTTTCCACCCCTACTCCTCCTGCTTTCCTAGATTGGTGGCATGGTGGCCCAGTGGTTAGCACTGTTGCCTCACAGCAAGAACGTCACTGGTTCTAGTCCTTACCAAGCCAGTTGACGTTTCTGTGCGGAGTTTACACGTTCTCCCCATGCTTACGTGGGTTTCCCCCGGGTTCCCCGGTTTCCTCCCACCGTCCAAAAACATGCAACTTCAGGTAATTGACTAATCCAAATCTGGCACCATAGACATGCTCCTAGTAAGTAGTTATCTCTTAAGAGCAATCACTATCTGTTCATTAGTTATTACAGCAGGGGAGTTCTCGAGATCTACCTGAGCTCAAACTCCCCTCTCGCCTTGCAAACGGGAGGGAGCCCCAAGCTTGAGGATCTTATGAGCTCAGGGCTCTGGGCCAGGATTGAAAACACCGGTGTGTAGTTTGTTGTCCCTGTTATAAACAATGTGTCTGTCTCAGACATTTTTGGGGGCTGCTTTCCTTGAGTCATGCCGGATCTGAACAGAGGTAACAACATGTTGTTTAGTTAAATGAGTAAAAAGAAAATAATAATTTTTCCTACCGCAAATGCACTCATGCTTATTTGTCGTGACTGGCTTAAGGTCGCAACAAACCTTGACAAATATCACTTTCAAATCGACATTCAGTCAGTAGTTTCACCCACAGAATAATCCAGCATAGATTCATACCGAGTCATACTGAATGATTCATTACTGGAATATGCTTGTAAAATATTACACTACAGTCAAAGTAGTGACTCTTCACCAAAAAAGGTATTATGAAGTAAAAACGGATGTAGTTTTACATTTTAATAATAACATGAAACCATGCAGCATTTGAAATCCCCAGATTCAATCTCCAGTATATTTTTAACACACACACACACACACAAACACACACATACTGTACACACAAACACACATATGCAGTGCATTTTGCAACAAAACAGAACTTTGGCAATGATTAGCATTTTCAGTGATTCAGAGAATATGTATGACCAATTTCTGTGGTTAAATTGTGGTCCTGCCATCACTCTAAGCCAGGGGTGTCCAAACTCGGTCCTGGAGGGCCGGTGTCCTGCTAAGTTTAGCTCCAACTTGCTTCAACACACCTGCCAGGAGGTTTCTAGTATATCTAGTAAAGGCTTGATTAGTCGGTTCAGGTGTGTTTGATTAGGGTTGGAGCTAAACTCACCAGAACACCGGCCCTCCAGGACCGAGCTTGGACATCCCTGCTCTGAGCTACCAAAGTCAAAGTCAGCTCTGTAAATTCAACCACATGTACAGGACATACAGAGAATCAAAATTTCGTTACTCGCAGACCCTAGGCGCCTAACATATAATATTAATACAAAAAGTAGAAATTTAGAAGGAAATTACAATAAATAAATTTACACATAAAAATCTAATGTAAAAAAATAGGTAAAAAATAAAAATTTGTAAACAATACAATTACACTTAAGGGCACATGCTATGAGTGGCAAGTTGTGCAGATGTAAAACAGTATATAGTGCAAAAAATACAGTACAATGTAAAACAGTATATAGTGCAAAGAAATACAGTATAATGTAAAACAGTATATAGTCCAAAATACAGTATAATGTAAAACTGTATATAGTTCAAAAATACAGTATCATGTAAAACAGTATATAGTGCAAAGAAATACAGTATAATGTAAAACAATATATAGTGCAAAAATCAGTATAATGTAAAACAGTATATAGTGCAAAAAATACAGTATAATGAAAAAGTATATAGTGCAAAAAACAGTATAATGTAAAACAGTAAATAGTGCAAAAAACAGTATAATGTAAAACAGTAAATAGTGCAAAAAATACAGTATGATGTAAAACAGTATATAGTGCAAAAATGCAGTATGTTGTAAAACAGTATACAATACAAAAATTAAAAAGTATATAGTGCAAAAATACAGTATAATATAAAACAGTATATAGTGCAAAAAATACAGTATAATGAAAAAGTATATAGAGCAAAAAAATACACTAATGTAAAACAGTACATAGTGCAAGAATGCAGTATGATGCAAAACAGTATATAGTGCAAAAAATACAGTATAATGAAAAAGTATATAGAGCAAAAAATACATTATAATGTAAAACAGTATAGAGTGTAAGAATGCAGTATGATGTAAAACAGTATATTGTGCAAAATACAGTATGATGTAAAACAGTATATAGTGCAAAAAATACAGTATAATGAAAAAGTATATAGAGCAAAAAATACACTAATGTAAAACAGTACATAGTGCAAGAATGCAGTATGATGCAATACAGTATATAGTGCAAAAAATACAGTATAATGAAAAAGTATATAGAGCAAAAAATACATTATAATGTAAAACAGTATAGAGTGTAAGAATGCAGTATGATGTAAAACAGTATATTGTGCAAAATGCAGTATGATGTAAAACAGTATATAGTGCAAGAATGCAGTATGATGTAAAACAGTATATTGTGCAAAATACAGTATGATGTAAAACAGTATATAGTGCAAAATACAGTATGATGTAAAACAGTATATAGTGCAAAAATACAGTATGATGTAAAACAGTATATAGTGCAAAAAATACAGTATAATGTAAAACAGTATATAGTGCAAAATACAGTATGATGTAAAACAGTATATAGTGCAAAATACAGTATAATGTAAAACAGTATATAGTGCAAAAATACAGTATGATGTAAAACAGTATATAGTGCAAAAAAACAGTATGATGTAAAACAGTATATTGTGCAAAAAATACCGTATGATGTAAAACAGTATATAGTGCAAAATACAGTATGATGTAAAACAGTATATAGTGCAAAATACAGTATAATGTAAAACAGTATATAGTGCAAAAAATACAGTATGATGTAAAACAGTATATAGTGCAAAAAAACAGTATGATGTAAAACAGTATATTGTGCAAAAAATACCGTATGATGTAAAACAGTATATAGTGCAAAATACAGTATGATGTAAAACAGTATATTGTGCAAAATACAGTATGATGTAAAACAGTATATAGTGCAAAAATACAGTATGATGTAAAACAGTATATAGTGCAAAATACAGTATAATGAAAAACAGTATATAGTGCAAAATACAGTTTAATGTAAAACAGTATATCGTGCAAAAATACAGTATGATGTAAAACACTATATAGTGCAAAAAATACACTATAATGTAAAACAGTGTAGAGTGCAAAAAATACAGTATGATGTAAAACAGTATATAGTGCAAAATACAGTATGATGTAAAATAGTATATAGTGCAAAAATACAATATGATGTAAAACAGTATATAGTGCAAAAAATACAGTATAATGAAAAAGTATATAGAGCAAAAAATACAGTATGATGTAAAACAGTATATAGTGCAAAATACAGTATGATGAAAAACAATATAGAGTGCAAAATACAGTATGATGTAAAACAGTATGTAGTGCAAAAAATGCAGTATGATGCAAAACAGTATATAGTGCAAAAAATACAGTATGATGTAAAACAGTGTATAGAGAAAAAAATACAGTATAATGAAAAAGTGTATAGAGAAAAAAATACAGTATGATGTAAAACAGTATATAGTGCAAAATGCAGTATGATGTAAAACAGTATATAGTGCAAAATACAGTATGATGTAAAACACTATATAGTGCAAAAAATACAGTATGATGTAAAACAGTATATAGTGCAAAATGCAGTATGATGTAAAACAGTATATACTGTAGTGCAAAATGCAGTATGATGTAAAACAGTATATAGTGCAAAAAATACAGTATGATGTAAAACAGTATATAGTGCAAAATGCAGTATGATGTAAAACAGTATATAGTGCAAAATACAGTATAATGAAAAACAGTATATAGTGCAAAAAATACAGTATGATGTAAAACAGTATATAGTGCAAGAATGCAGTATGATGTAAAACAGTATATAGTGCAAAATACAGTATGATGTAAAACAGTATATAGTGCAAAATGCCGTATGATGTAAAACAGTATATGGTGCAAAATACAGTATGATGTAAAACAGTATATAGTGCAAAAAATACAGTATGATGTAAAACAGTATATAGTGCAAAATGCAGTATGATGTAAAACAGTATATAGTGCAAAATACAGTATGATGTAAAACAGTATATAGTGCAAAAATACAGTATGATGTAAAACAGTATATAGTGCAAAATACAGTATGATGTAAAACAGTATATAGTGCAAAATGCAGTATGATGTAAAACAGTATATAGTGCAAAATGCAGTATGATGTAAAACAGTAAATAGTGCAAAATACAGTATGATGTAAAACAGTATATAGTGCAAAAAATACAGTATAATGAAAAAGTATATAGAGAAAAAAATACAGTATGATGTAAAACAGTATATAGTGCAAAATGCAGGATGATGTAAAACAGTATATAGTGCAAAATGCAGTATGATGTAAAACAGTATATAGTGCAAAAAATACAGTATGATGTAAAACAGTATATAGTGCAAAATTCAGTATGATGTAAAACAGTATATTGTGCAAAATACAGTATGATGTAAAACAGTATATAGTGCAAAATACAGTATGATGTAAAACAGTAAATAGTGCAAAATACAGTATGATGTAAAACAGTATATAGTGCAAAATACAGTATGATGTAAAACAGTATATAGTGCAAAATACAGTATGATGTAAAACAGTAAATAGTGCAAAATACAGTATGATGTAAAACAGTATATAGTGCAAAATACAGTATGATGTAAAACAGTATATAGTGCAAAATACAGTATGATGTAAAAAAAACAAAACAATAATATACATTGTGGCAGGGCAGGCACCAGGAGGTTCAGAGAAAAGTTAGTTTCCGGCTCTGCTTTGCTCAGCTCTGCTTACCTCCCACCCTTGGGTTCCAACAGACCTGACCTTGACTACATCCTTAGGTCATCCAGATTTCTGTGGTAGGCCTTAGTTATTTGGGCGTAGTTATTCTTTGCTTTTCCCATCCATTGCAAAGCTTTGTGGTAAGTCACAACAGTGTAGCTTCTTCTTTTTTTGATATTCTTTTTGCTGTAGTAGTTGTTGTGGCGATCGGTTGCTGTGGCAAAACTCAGTCTGTAAATGCTATGACTGTATACAGATGTGTAACCCTTTTCTCTTATTTCCTGTTTGCACTTGCAGTAAGTGGTTGAGCTCAAGCATGCTTCTGGAGGACACATAAATCTGAAGTAGTGAAATTAGAAGGTGGTGTTACTCAAAAACATTATCACGTGGTCATCTGAGAACTGATAACAGCGATGGTAGTTTCCTGTGTAGTACAGAAGTATTAGAAGTCAACATATGGGGGTGGATGAGGAAATTCTCCACAATGTGTAAAGCGATTGGAGTGTCTAGAAAAGCGCTATATAAATGTAAGGAATTATTATTATTACATATTTGCGAAACCTTTTTGTCTCAAACCTGCAGGTCAAACAAATAAGCAAGAGAAGTCCATGTTCTGTGGTAAACTTAATAAAAACACACACATTTGTGTTAAAGCTATAATCTATTCTGTTTTCTACTGCAATTGGAGTGTTTGCACTTATAAAGTTGCTTGAGTTGCTATTGGGTCCTATGTTTCAAACCTTTTCTCTTTTCTCAAAACCACCCAAATTTCCACTACCCGCCTATGTCCTTTTTTACCCGCAAAAATACATTCAAAACCACCCAATATGGCGCCCAATATGCCAACACTGCTTGATGTAGATGAAGCTCTAATTTCTAAAGGTATTATGTTGCAAACTTTTGGAGCATAGATTGAAAAAGCTTGTTTTTGTTTTTCAGCGGGATTTAGGGACAATTAGCAGGAGCTGAGCAGAGGACCTGAGGGATCTATGGGGAAAATACAAACTTAAGAGTTCAGATATATAGGCCGGGGCAAATCCATGTAGAGCTTTAAATACATACGTGGCCTGGATTGGAGACCGATGTTCTCTCTTTTTTCTCCCAGTCAAAAAACGGGCTGCTGCATTTTGGCAATAATCAAGATAAAAGCGTGAATAACAGGCTCCTAGCATAGGCGGAGGGTGAACTAACTCCAGGGTAAGGCTAATATATGTGATGCCCTTTAATGCATTTAAAAAGATTTGCTACAGACCAAGAAGAGGTTTTAACAAAAGCTACGCCTATCAACAAACGTCTTATTCAATTATTTTATTAAACTCTCCCACTGATCTACACTACCGGTCAAAAGTTTGGGGTCAGTTTATTTATTTTTTATTATTATTCCTTTTATTTAAAAATCGAAATAAAATTATTCTGTTCATCAAGGCGGCATTTATTAAATATTAAAAAGTTGTTAAATACTTATTTATTTAATATTTATTTATTACTTACTGTATGCAGTTTCAAATGAAATTATTACTCCTTGTTGCTTTTATTACTATTACCAATAAAAATAATAATAACAATTATAATGATAATAATTAATATTAGAGTGATTTCTGAAGGATCGTGTGACTCTGAAGACAGAAGTAAGGTCGCCTCTGGACGCGCCGGCCCTGAGAATACGTAATCATTCTCTTTTCACGAGGCCAATCGAAACTGAATGTGTAATTCAGCAATAAATATTTGACCTTTAAAATGTAAAACTCCAAACGATTGCCTAAACAAGATTACTACACTATAGACTAGACTACGTTACAATCAAACTACCAATTTCATTTAATGCTGAAAACAAGTTAAACCAGTGTAATATATTATTATACCCCTCTCGTAATACTCATGTGTCGTTTTATTACTGATGTCCTTGACCAGTAAATCAGAATAGTCCGCTAGCCAGCAGTTTTGGTTTGGTTTTCAGAGCAGCTGCTAACTCCAGTAATAAACAGCACTCATCAGTGCAACATGCGGGGTTGGAAAGTTCCATTTCTGTGCAGAGGGGGACTTTAAATTTGATTGACAAACTTACAATAGCTAAAGTGTTGTGTTAATCATCAACATTAAATTACATTCATATTACTCCTTACACCTGTTACATGTTTTCAATGCAGTTTTTTCTTTGCTGCTATCTCCGTGGTCTCTGGCCAGGGGGAGGCTAAGCCTTCCACAGCCTTACACACGCCTATGCCTCCTAGTCTTTAAAAGAAAGAAAGGGCTTTAACTTAGTTGCTTTAGTTGGAAGAAACTGGCCCTATAACCACAGAGTTTATTTGCTTGTCAAATTTTAAATCTGAGTCAAAAATGACCCAGAGATTTTTGACATTAGAGTGATTAATAGACTGTAGAGGCCTTAACAGAGCGCTGTATTTTTTGTACTGAGGTTTTGAGCTGAACAGAATCACCTCTCTTTTATTTTCATTCAGTTAAAGAAAATGTTCTTCAATCCCAAGTTTGATGTCACTTATACATGCTAACAGAGCAGAGAGTCTAATGGTAAATAGAGCTGGACGTCATCTGCATATATTTGACAGGAGATCTTATGGCACTTAAAAACCAAGCGCAGTGGTAGCAGGTAAAGGGAGAATAAAATGGGGCCCAAAATCGAGCCCTGTGGTACTCCACAGGTAAATGGCACTGAGGATGATGAAAATTCTCCAATTTCAACTGACATAGAGTCCTGCTTGATAAGAAGAACTCAAACCAGCCTATTGCTGCATCACAGATTCCAACTTCGTGATTTAATCATTTTAGCAAGATACAATAAACAGCAGTATCGAATGCTGTGCTTAAATCCAGCAGAGCAAAGACTGCACAGTTTCCTGTCAACTGATAAGAGGACGTCGTTTGTAACTCTTAGTAGAGCAGACTCTGTACTATGTTTGGCCTTAAAAGCAGACTGAAAGGGCTCTAAAATCTTATTTTAAGTTATAAAAGGTGTTAGTTAAGTTAAAGGGCACCTATTTTACCCCTTTTTATGATTTAATATTAATATTATGGTTCTTCTGAGTGTGCCAGTTCAGGTTCAGTTTAACACACTGTTCAGATTGTTTTATTATAATGTGTTAAAAAGTGTCATGTTGGGGGCGTGTCCACAGTTCGCTGATTTATGGGTGTGTTGCTTCACATGTAAATTAGTTTAGACTTCCCGCCCAACGAAACAAGGGGGCGGAGCCAAGAGCTCCCCCGCTCTGTGTTTGGCAACAGACAGGCAGAGAGAAGCAAGCAGCATGAATAAGAGCATCAGCATTTAGCCGTACATGTACGCCTCGGACACAGACCAAGCAGAGAGTACAAAATCATTTGTGTCTTTGTACAGTTTTACAGCCAACTGTGTGCTAGTTTTAAGTTCCTAGCGTGTACACCGACACTAATAACCACGCACACTGGATTAACTTGAATTAATCTTGTGTTGAGCCCAATGAGCCTTACATCTAAAAATAGAGCTAGGGTGTTCCTTTAGTAGTGACTGCTTTGACTCACACGCTGAATATGGCGGATGTGAAACGACCAAACGACAAACAGGATTAGGTGACGCGTGCCTGTCAATTAATATTGGTGGGCGGGGGGACCGCACTCCTACGTCAAGTTGCGATCGATATAAAAACAGCTCCAATTGGTCCACCGTTTTTATGCTGTTAAATTGAAAAAAATTCAATAGACTGGAAGAGATAGACTGGAAACCAGACTATTCTGTGGGATATAGCTACATTTCTGAGAGGAAGGTGAGATCTGAGCCCTAATACCTTCAATCTTTTCAGAAAACTGCAGAATTTCTCACACAGATCAGCATTGTAAACTAGACTGGGTGCAGTATGTGGACTTGTATAACGAAAAATAGAGTCTTTGGACAGTGGTAATCAGCTTAGAGAAATAATTTGTTCTTAATAAAGAAACAGCATCTTGATATTTAAATATAGTTAGTGAATTAGTTGCATTGTCTCCTACCTCTTGTTTACTTATCTTGTTTAGTTAACTGCTTGTTCCAGTTTTTATACCCAGTTATGTTTAGTTCTCATTTTCAGTAGTTATATTTTGCAGTCTATGATGTATGTGTGTTGGGACTATTATGATACATTTATTTTTAGCTGCATTTGCATTATCTTTTGTTCACCTGCAGTCTTGGACTTTGATTCTAATACACACACACACACTTGCATGGCAAGCAAAATTAAACATTTAGAAACCACATGGGGTTTCATACCCATGGTGTCTGCGGACTCAGAACTTCCTGTTGATTCATAAAATACAAAAACAGACCCTTTTGTCACGTGGTGCAGTTTGACTCAACACAGTGTATCTTCACTTCCACCACTCATTCAGTCAGCCGCATATTCTCTAAAGGTACAGTTAGACTGTGACTACGGTGGTCTGTTACCTTTGTCTGCAGTCAAGGTAAAACCTCTGACATCTAAAAAATCCTTACAGATCAGCCTGAACTGAAAAACTGGGACTTTAAACTTAGTGAATGGCACTGTGTTGCGGTTAATTTTGTTACGAGTAGCACCAATTATTACATCTTATTTGTGTGTCTTGAAAAATAAGTAATAAATAAAACTGTGGTCGTTTTACTGTGGCTGGACATCTGATTCACAAACACATTTTAAGGGTATTTTAATATTATATTAGGTCTATTAATTTAACATTAAGTGTAATTAATATGCAAATTAAATAGAATAACAATTTTGTATGTCACTCTTACTAATCAAGCAAAATCATTATAAAAATATTTTTACAGATTTATGCTGTGTAAAACATATGCTGGGATAGTTGGCGGTTCATTCCACTGTGGCAACCGCTGATAAATATTAGAAATATTATTTTAAAAATTATACAAAAAGTTCAAATCATTCAAAAGCTTCCGACGTCTAGACTGCAGCTCTGCACAAAAGCTTTGGCTATAGTAGAAATGGTCGTGCCCAACTGAGCCTGGTTTCTCTCAAGGTTTTTACCCTTCACTTTGGTCAATTGGTGACGTTTTTTCCTTGCCGCTGTCGCCACTGCATGGCTTGCATAGTTTGGGACTTGTAGAGCTGCGCATCGATGGATTGCTCTTCAGGTGTTTGGACTTTCAGCAGTGAAAATTAAACCACACTGAACTGAACTGAACTTCAACTCTGAAAACTGGATTGACACTGTTTCAATTCACTATAATCAATTCACTATAATCTATAAGCTGTTTTGACACAATCTACATTGTAAAAGCGCTATACAAATAAAGATGAATTGAATTCAAAATGAATCAACAATGAAAGACACTTTGCTGTTAGTTTGAAAGTAGAGTACGCATCTGTTAGGTGAGTTTACAGTTGTCAGTTTACAGCTTATTTAGCAGCCGGTTGTTTTCGATGAATAAATGTGAAAGTGTGATCAGAATGATGCGACAGTGAAACCTATTTGAGGTTTCCTCTATCAGATGAACCTTCTGCTATTAAATCATTGCCACTGATGGTGTTCATTACTAAACAATAGACCGTACAAAATTGAAATTATCCAGATTCAGGCAGTTTAGAGATCTGTTTATTAAATAATCTATAGTGACATCAGGCCGGTGAATTACTGGAAAATAATGCACACCCGAGGTGTTGATGTGGCCATGAGAGAAAGCTGACGTGTGCATTAATTTTTAATAATTCATTGGCCCTGAGTCAATTATTGGAACTATTCTGCTCACATTACCGTTTCCACAGCTGCAGAGCTGCGGTTGAGATGTATTTCAGACGTTTTTTTGTCTTCAAACCGCTCCTGTGTGCATTATCTGAAAATAATAGCACACCTTAGAATGCTCATCAGCCAATCAGAATCAAGCATTCAGGACAGCGGCCCTGTAGTGTAGCAGAGAGTTTAACCTAGCATTTTGCATTAAAATTCTGTAATATGTGTTTTTTGATTAGATTAGATTAGATTATCTTTATTGTCCCCGAAGGGCAATTAGGTATACAGCAATAGCCGACAGTTGACAGCAACAAGTCACACTCAACAACATAAAATAACAGTAAACAATATAATAATCATGGAGAGAGAGGGTTCTCCTGTTAAACTAGCCTCTATAGGATTGGGTTTTAAAACCACAGCGGTTCGAACTGTAGTTCTGCCGAATGGGCAGTATTAATAGCTATAAATGTGGGAGAGCGTTGATATTATGTGATTGTATTGTATTGCAATATGGAGTAATTAAGTGTTAATGTTAAATCAAGAGTAATTCACAAATACTTGATAATGAGATGATTTAATGACAATAATTCTCTATGGTTACAACTGAATTAGTTACAGAATAACTGTCTAAAATGATCAAATATGAAATGATAAAACATATGATATAAATTGTACCCAGCTTAAATGTGAAATTAAAGTTACCAGAGGTAGAAGGAGAGACACAGGGGGAGGCAGAGAGAGACAAAGAGAGCAGGCCCAGAAGTTAGCCTGATTACAGTAGAGTCAGAGAAGATTCAGAAGAGGAGAGGAGCAGAGGAGGAAAGCAGACCAGGAAAAGACAGGCCAGGAAAAGAAAAGAGGCAGAGCAGCGTTTTACCATCTATTTTGTATCTTTCTTGACCATGTGACTAAAGCCCAAATACTGAGACATTCAAACTGACCAATCAACATGTGACCACATCGTAAAAACCCCCAAAGTCCACATACCAGTCCCTGATCTTATCAGTATCTGCCTTTGGAGTCAGTATGAACCTTCTTGAGTCAAAAATTCATGTTTTGTCATGTAAACAAACGCATATAATAATTTAGCCTCTTACACCACTGTGTTTTGAATAAATTGACGAAAAGAGATAACCATCTTTGTTTTCATTGTGTGACCTTGACACTTATATATAGGATTTTATACTTCCAACATTTTGTCTGCATGCATCATTCCTTGAAAAACTTATAGCAATGAAAATCTGGTGCATTTTATTTACTGACCATGTAGTTGCCCATTTTAGCAACCAGAATCAAGTGTCATACCAAATTAAACAGGAGAACCGGACATGTAAATCTACATCAGATAAAATCCCAGTTTAATATTTTTTGACTTAAACCAGATAAATCCTTCTGTTCCAGTTTACGCAAACATAACCTCTTAATCTTTTTGTAACGTTTGAAGAGGCAGCAACACCGAAATGTTACACGCTGTGAGCTGCTTGTTTATGTTTAAGTTGATTTTAAACATTTGATGTTGCCACAAATTCAGAGAGGGTTCAGGATGCAGACCTGGTGCAGTTCAATCTGAGCTGCATCCAATGCTTTTTAATGGGCTCACCGAACCCCACCCCTAACCCTGCCCCTCACAGTGACATCACTCACTCCATTGAGTGCATTGTGTCTGACGTTGCATCGCTGAGTGATGCAATCTCAGCTTGCATCATAAAGGCTGCATTCAGATACTATTGCAAATTCCTTGTTATGTAGAATCATATATATTTGCGTACTTTTTGTTCGGCTGAGCACCCAGTTGAGATTGATGTGCATGCTTGATGTGCAAGTTTGAACGATGTAGATGGCCAAAAGTTCAAGTAAACTAAGTTTATTGCATAATAACAGAACTCTAAAGCAAGTTTGGGGCAGCACGGTGGAGCAGTGGGCAAGAAGATCGCTGGTTCGAGCCTTGGCTGGGTCAGTTGGCATTTCAGTGTAGAGTTTGCATGTTCTCCCCATGTTGGCGTGGGTTTCCTCTGGGTGCTGCGGTTTCCCCCACAATCCAGACACATGATATAGGTGAATTAGGTAAGCTAAATTGTCTGTAGTGTGTGCGTGTCTGTGTGTGTGCAAATGAGAGTGTATGGATGTTTCACAGTGATGGATTGCAGCTGGAAGGGCATCTGCTGCGTAAAACATATGCTGGATAAGTTGGTGGTTCATTCCACTGTGGCAACCCCAGATTAATAAAGGGACTAAGTCGAAAAGAAAACGAATGAATAAATGAAGCAAGTTTGGGGTGGCTCGGGGAAGGTCACTGGTTCGAGTCCCAGCTGGGCCAGTTAGCATTTCTGTGTGGAGTTTGCATGTTCTCCCTGTGTTGGTGTGGGTTTCCTCCGGGTGCTCCGGTTTCCCCTACAGTCCAAACATTGCGGTATAGAGGAATTGATTAACTAAATTGGCCAGAGTGTATGAGTGTGTGAATATGTGTGTATGGGTGTTTCCCAGTACTGGGTTGTGGCTGGAAGGGCATCCGTTGCATAAAACATATGCTGGAATAGTTGGCGGTTCATTCCGCTGTGGGGACCCCTCATAAATAAGGGACTAAGCCGAAGGAAAATAAATGAAGCAAGTTTGACTTCTTTTATTTCAAATAAATATATTTTCATGTTCAATAAATAAATAAATCTATATATTCCAAAATCCAAATGAACATGCTGTAAACCCTCTGTAAAAATGCATATATTTACAGAGTACAATAAATATTTACAAACTGGATTCAGTGTAGACTGTTCTGTGGTTTTATATGGCAGCATGGATATGGTGTGGCCCTGTTGATCCTCCTAGGCATCTTCTTCAGCCCCAGTAAACCCGCTGACTGTAGGCACTGCATATCATCTCTCACTCGCTTGGCTAAAAAGAAAGAGAGATTGAAAAATTTAATTATACATAAAATACACATAAACACAGGAACACCTTATTTCACATTGTTTTATTCAGTGCATATTTTTGTTCCTTAGGTGAACAAATAATCCTTGCTAATTTATTCACTGAAAAACCTTTTGTTTTGGTAATCTTTAATCAAAGTCTGAGCATCTGCTTCTGCATTTGGATTGGCTCCTTCTCTGTTAGTTTGCTACATGGGAATGATGCGCTAAAGAAAGCCCTGCCCCCAACTCAATATTCCGTCTCATTGTAAAGCACATAGTGAAATAAATCTCAGCAATTTAACACTTCAGAAATATGTTTACTTAATTAAAAAAACTAAAACAATTGGAAGAAAATCTTTCTTTATTTATAGTCTACAACGGTAAAAGCAAATAACATACTTTTTTTAAATGCAGTTCTTCACTTGGCCCGTATTTTTGAACGTTTATTGAATGTGGCAACATAGAGTTACATCACACTGTACAGTTCCCATAAATGCCATAAGTGCAGTAATCATGCTGACATCATCCAGAGCAACAAGGTGAGCCCCGCCCTGCCTTTCAGCTTCAAGCCTGGTTTATACTTCTGCGTGACCTGCATGACCCACGACGCAAGCTTTGCGCGTAGCCGTGCATTTATACTTTTGCGCGCTGTTTCTGTTGCTCTGCAATACACTTCAGAAACACAAGCTGGCAGTTCTATGTGTCGAGTGTCTTCGCTGGTGTTTTGTTTTTTCTGAACACTTCCTTAATGCACAAGTGGCTCAAATTCGCTCATTTTGATGTTGGAACCGGCGGACCTGCAACAACTTTAATCATAAGGGAAACACAAAACAGCAGTCTCCTTCATGGGACTCTACACTACACCCGATGCATCACGCTCGCGCGGCTCTCATCTCCGCCCACACTCGTCAGCTCTGGCAAGCTGACAATAACAGAGCTTGCGTTACGTTACATTTGTAAGAGGTGTGCGTCAGGGGGGCTATGCGTCCACATGTAGGCTACGCCTTAGCATACACATGCGCTTGACACAGAAGTATAAATCAGCCTTAAGACAGTAGCTTTGTGTACAAGTTTAAGAGTAAAAAAAAAAACTATACAATTTTTTGGTGGTTAGATTTCATAACCTAGATTTGATAACCTGGTGGTTAGATTTCTTCTAGCCAGAAAAAAAAGTGTAGAATTGATCATAAAGCAAAGCAGTTTACAATAAAAACACATAATAATAATAATAATAATAATTCCTTCCATTTATATCGAGCTTTTCTGGACACTCAAAGCACTTTACACATTTTTGGGGGAATCTATGTAATTAAATTCCCGCCTAAAGTATCGCGTTTGTGGATAGAAAAATAAATGCACAAAAATCTAAATATTGAGATTGAGGTCATTACCAAAAGATAATGAGCGTAAATCAAAAATGAAAACGTGTTTAAACAAAATCAGTTTTTCCGCTCATATTTTATCTGAGCGACTGCGATAATTTAAGCAGGAATTTGACCCCATAACAATCTCCTCCACCCCCAGTGTGCAGTATCTACCTGAATGATGCAATGGCAGTCATATTGCGCCAGACCACACACCAGCTGATTGGTGGAGAGGAGACAAAGCTGTGATGAGTGATGAAGCCAATTATCATATGGGGATGGTTAGGAGGCCCGGACCTCAGTTTAACGTTTCATCCAAAAGACAGCGCTCATTGAGCAGTAAAAAATCCCCTTCAGTATACTGGGGCGTTAGGACCCACACAGTGCGCAGGTTGAGCACCCCCTGCTGGCCTCACTAACACCACTTTTGACAGCAACCTAGCTTTCCTATGTGGTCTCCCATCCGGTTATTGAGCTAGCGCAGCCCTGTTTATCTTCAGTGAGCAACCATGTGAGAGTTGCAGAAAGCTAGCTGCCAACAAAGATTTAAGCTTAAAATATAGCAAGAGCCAAGCATTCCCACCCCCTCGTTCACACATTAAGAAACAAAACCACAAGAGTTTTAAGGTTTCATGACCTACATGACTTTATGAACTCCTCTCACTGCCATCTAGAAGTTAAAATGAAGTTATGTGGCTCAATTCTTCCAGTTTTGCATTGGCAGAAACTTTTAGCCATAATATATTTGGTGAGTAGTCCGTGAAATACAGCAATGATAAATTTAGTACCTTTTAAGACATTTTTAAGACTCTTTCCTTACATTTTAGACCTCACTACCAATTTTATCCAGTTACGTCAGCGACTCTTTACCTTAAAATTTACTACTTGTATATTGCAAGGCAGTTTGGTGTATACTGTTTATTTTGACCCAAATTAAGAACAAGAAAAAAGTTCATATGAAGCACATCGGTGTCTGTAAAAGGATCCGGGATGTAATGTGGCAGTTTTTGAGCATGGAGATTGCATAAATAGACTACACAGAACCCAGCTAAGCAATGATACTTTTCTCTAAATTGATTGATCAACTTTTAACCTGTATTAACATCCTGTATTAAGACTGCAGAACACCTTATATCAATCAATAAATTGAAAAACAAGAGGAATACTTACTCTCTAGGTTTTCTTGAAGGAACGACCAACAAACCAACCAACCAAACCAACACCAAAATGAACAAAAGCAGCGGTATTAACACATACAGCCTCTGTCGTTCAGAAGAGGTGAATGTTTGTTGGGGTTGTGGTGCCAGTGTACTGGGAAAATGTGCTGGTTCTGGAAAAAAACAACAGAAAAAAAAGAGCATTATAAGTTGCAAAGTATAACCAATCCAGGGTTTGAGACCCTAGAAAAGTTTTAAGAATGCACTTTAATTTATTTCGTGCGGGAGAAAAAGTCTATTCCCTCTAGTGTGAAAAAGGGCTAATGTGTTTTTTCGCTAACACTTTGTGGCGTCAACATGCTAGCCTGCTTGATTTGTGTTATTTACATGCATTTATGGTTAAGTGTTTACTACATGAGGTACTTTATAGCACATTGCCATGCTGTTCACACACACACAACGATACTGATAATTATTCAATTATTCATTTTCCTTTGGCTTAGTACCTTTATTCATCAGGGATCACCACAGCGGAATAAACTGCCAACTTATCCTGCTTATGCTTTACACAGCGGATGACCTTCCAGCTGCAACCCAGTACTTTGAAACATCCATACACACTCATTCACACACTCATACACTACAGCCAATTTCTCATCTCATCTCATTTTAGTCCGCTTTTCCGGGGCCGAGTCGCCGGGGCTGCAGTCTTAGGAGAAAACCCCAGACTTCCCTCTCCCCAGACACTTCCTCCAGCTCCTCTGGTGGGATCCCAAGGCGTTCCCAGGCCAGCCTAGAGACATAGTCCCTCCAGCGTGTGCTGGGTCTTCCCCGAGGCCTCCTCCCGATTGGGACATGCCTGGAACACCTCCCTAGGTAGGCGTCCAGGAGGCATCTGAAACAGATGCCGAGCCTCCTCACTTGACTTCTCTCGATGTGGAGGAGCAGCAGAGCTCTTCCCGGGTGACAGAGCTCCTCACCCTGTCTATAAGGGTGCGCCCTGCCACTCTGTGAAGGAAACTCATTTCAGTCTCTTGTATCCGAGATCTTGTCCTTTCAGCCGTGACAAAAAGCACATGACTATAGGTGAGAGTAGCATTGTAGATTGACCGGTAAAACGAGAGCTTTGCCTTTTGGCTCAGCTCCTTCTTTACCACAGCGGACCGGTACATCGACCGAATTACTGCTGCCGCTGCACCGATCCGCCTGTCAATCTCATGTTCCATCCTTCCCTCACTCGTGAACAAAACCCCAAGATACTTGTCCTCCTCCACCTGGGGTAAGGATTTTCCTCCAACCTGGAGATGGCAAACCACCTTTTTCTGGTGGAACACCATGGCCTCTAACTAGGAGGTGCTGATTCTTATCTCAGCTGTGTCACACTTGGCAGCAAACTGCCCAAGAGCATGCTGAAAGTTGATGTTCAGTGAAGCCAACAGAACAACATCGTCTGCGAATGACAGAGATGAGATCCTGTGGTCCATAAACCGGACCCCCTCCTGCCCATAAAAATTCTGAACAGAATTGGTGACAAAGGGCAGCCCAACATGCACTGGAAACAAGTCTGACTTATTGCCGGCAACGCAAACCAAATTCCTACTCTGTTCATACAGGGACAAGACGGTCCTTAACAGAGCGCCTCTGACCCCATACTCCCACAGCACCCTCCACAGAATGCCACGAGGTACATGGTCCAATGCCTTTTCCAATTAAACAGAGTTTAATTTAGGGCCAATTTAATTTATTCAATTCCTCTATAGTGCATGTGTTTGGACAGGAGGAACCCCATAGAGGAAACCCATGCCAACAAGGAGAGAACATGCAAACTTCACACAGAAATGCCAACTGGCCAAGCCGGGACTCGAACCAGCGACCTTCTTGCTGTGAGGCCACAGTGCTAACCACTGAGCTGCCCTACTGATAATCTGTTGGACAAATATTTTTAAATAATGTAATTAATGTTAAATGGTTTTGCTTGCTAAGATGATGTAAACGGGAATGATCCATCACAGTGGTGCAGTGGGTAGCACTGTTTACCCCACAAGTCTAAAGACATGTGGTATAGGTGATTTGAATAAGCTAAATTGTCTGTGATCTGTGTGAGTGTGTGTGTATGGATGTTTCCCAGTGATGGGTTGCAGCAGAAAGGGCATAAACAAAACATATGCTGCGTAAAACATAAGCTGGATAAGTTGGTGGTTCATTCCGCTGTGGCGACCCCTGATTAATAAAGGGACTAATCCGAAAAGAAAATGAATGAATCCATGAATGAATGAAGTTTATATAAACACACGGGGCAAAGAATGTTAAAGCAAATCCTCTATCTTGAAACTTCTGAATAAAATATATGCAGATGTTAAACACAAATGTAGTAAGTGATAGCCATGGGACGTTAACCGTATTCAAGGTATACCGCGGTTTAGAAAAGTTTAAAACCGCCAACATTTTCTGTAATATCGTTCCTAGGGTATATGTAAGATTTTTTATTTAAATTTTTTGTTTGTTTTTTAGGACAACAGCATCTCCAGCAGAAAAAATATGCAAAGATACTGTTTTAAATTGTAAAGAAATCAGTGTTTTTGAAACTAATGAAGACAGCAGAAGTCTATGATTTATTTTCATTGTTTAGTCTGACATGTTTACTGCTCCAAAATATTTAAAATCTTTCAAAAAATAAAATATATAGTTTCCAAAGGGGGAAAGTGTGTTGTTTTGTACCCAGACATTTAAGAAGAATATATTTTAGTGCAGTGACCACAATACCATGATACCGTGAAACCGTGATATCCCAGGTAGCAAAGAATTCTGGCCCAGATTTGGCATAAATCTGGCACAGCAGGCATTCATCCGGCAGTGGCATACAGCATGTGGGCCAAACATGGGCCTGGTTTGGCAGAGGTGTCACCGTCTTTAAGGCGGCACACAAAACTTGGGCCAGATGTAAAATGTAGTATTTGGCCCAGATGTTAATAATTGATATATGGGCCATGTGAGTCTGGTCTATCTTGACCCATAAAAAACACATTTGTATTATTTTCAAATAAAAATAAAAAATTCTACCTATCAGGTCGCTTCGAGGAAAGGCACGCCCATAGCACGCCTAAAGTGCAATGATTCATGGGTTTATCAATTTCATTGCAGTCGTGACACACCAACATATCTGGCCCAGTTCAGGCTCAGTTATGGGTTATTAACTTGGCTAAGACTTGGCCCAGATTTGGTCCATGTTTGGCTCTTGTCTGGAAGCACAGACTTGGTCCAGTTATGTACCGTAATTCACTGTGGCATGTGGGCCAAGCAAAAGCTGATTGTGTGGGCCAGAGCTGGGCCAGAGATATTTTGCTATGTGGGATTTTTACCCAAGGTTATCATACCGTCAGAATCTTATACTGGCCCCTGCCTAGTAAGCATAACAATTGTGTAGTCTGAACAGGCCTTTATGCTCATCAGCCAATCAGAATCAAGCATTCAACAGCCCAGTAGTATAAGACCATTTAAATGATTCTTCACTAATCAGTACTGGCAAGCAGAAATCTTATTATACTATTATTGTACTTACTGTTGATATAAAGTGTGACATTAACTCTTGCAGTCAGCTTTCCGTTGAGGACTTCTGCTTCATAGTAGCCTGCGTCTGTAGAGCGGTTGACACTTGGCAGAAACAAGTGAACAGCATCTCCTTCAATTTGCAGAAGAACTCCATGTCTCTTCTCATCTTCACAGTTTTCATGCTGGAAACAATGCCGTGCTATCAAAGACTTCTGGTTTCCTGTTGATGCAAGAGTGATTCTGACTTTTTCAGCTTTCTCCAGTAGTCCAGCAAGTTTAAAGGTTATGTTTAGGTCTTGTCCTTCAATTGCCACCAACCCATCAGCATCATGCACAGCGCCTGTTTGGAAGACAAAGAAAGAATGTATTAAGCTTTTCATATACGTATTGTATTTCAGCAAAAGAAACCAAAAGGTAAATATAGATCATAGATGAGTTATTGATTATTCCACAGGACGTTTTGGTCAATTATTCAGCCTTTTCAATTAGTAAAAGGTTAACTTAATCTAACATTTTAAACAAATATTAGCTGAAAACTCACTTTCAGAAAACAGGAACTTCAGAGTGTCTAAATATCTAATTATCATCCGATTTGGATGCTTATATTACTGTACAAGGCAGAAACAGATGTATATGTAATAAGGTTATTTATGGTAACAATTGCCATATTACAACCATCTGTCCTTTTCAGTTTCCGTTTTGACTTTTACTGACTCATACCCAGTATATTGCTCTACTTGAGTGCTCAAACATTCTCAAAATGGTTGAAATATTTATTCTTTCTAAACGTGGTGTAATAATGTGAGGGATTATTTAGAAAAACACTAACAATTTGAATCACATAATAATAATAATAATAATTATTATTATTATTATTATTATTAGGCTGCTTTTATTGTTAATATTTTATTAAAATCTATTCAATAGCAGCATATTCTCCAAAGTGTGCATCAATAATAAATTAGAAATCGTCCAAAATAACCGGACAACCAGATACACAACACTATGCTTCAACCTGACAGATGCGTCATCATTGTGTGCTCGCGCGCCTGCACTGTTGCCAGTCTCTATCATTTCTGCAGGGTTGGCGCCCCCTTCCCTTCAGCCCTTTTACAGTCTATGGTGTTGCCATAACCTCTAACGGATGTACAGCATCAAGTATTCAGATTTTTTCTCTTAGTATGTCATTTGTCTCCGTCAATAGGTGTGGTCTGTTTATTTCGGTGTTGTCCTCAATCACTGAATCAAAGCATTTTAGTTTTTTTTTTTGCGTCTCCATTAAACCTTTTTTGTTCCAGCCGCCAAAAAGAACATTTTACAAACAAACTCCATTTATGAGATACAATCAGATATACATATGAGCTATACTAATCTCACGCAGCGAGAACAATCTAGTTGAAGCCTCCAACGAATAAATAAGTGCAAAAGACATTTGTCCAATAATACAGATTAAGAGCATTGAAAATGTTCTATATAAATTTATACATACCCGTAAATATAAAGAACAATCTCGTCATATCTAAATGTAACGTGTGGCATACCACAAGGGTCAGTTTTAGGTCCAATATTGTTTATAATTTATATTAATGCTATGTGTAAGATATCAGAGTTGTTTAAGTTTATTTTATTTGCAGATGATACGAGTATTTTTTGCTCTGGGCATAATTTACCAAAACTTATGGAGTTGATTAAAGCAGAAATGAATAAATTGAAATTATGGTTTGATGTAAACAAATTGTCATTAAATATAAGTAAAACAAAGGTTATGTTATTTGGGAAATTAAAAAGCAGTTATAATATAGATTTACATATTGATAATGAAGTTATAGAAAGGGTATATGCAATTAAGTTTCTTGGTGTTGTACTGGATCATAAAATTAGTTGGAAACCGCAAATAAATAATGTGATATCAAAATTAGTCAAAACTGTAGCAATAGTGTATAAAGCAAGATTTATCCTGGACAATAAATCAATGTTTATATTATATAACACACTTATGTTGCCATATGTGAATTATTGTGTTGAAATATGGGGGAATACATATAAATCTAATTTACAATCCGTATGTACAATACAGAAAAAAGCAATTAGACTCATAGGAAATGTGGGGTATTTGGAGCATACAAATCCTTTATTTTTTAAATGAAAGATACTTCAGTTTAATGATTTGGTTCAATTTAAAACAGCACAATTTTGTGTTTAAAGCTAGGAATAAATTACTTCTGAAATGCATACAAACGTTTTTCGAAGAACGACGAGGGGGATATAATCTGAGAGAAGAACTCAATTTTAGGAGGTTGAAAACAAGAACGACTTTAAAAAGTTTGTGTATGTCTGTCTGTGGTGTAAAACTATGCAACAGTCTAGATCTGACTCTCAAACAATGTCAGGATAATAATCAATTTAAAAAGTTGTATAAATATATATTATTAAAGGAGTATAATGATGAAGGTGATTGAAAAGGTATAAAAAGAGAAAGGGATGGTGAAATTTTAATTAATGGCTACCTGCAGTACTAGGTTTTTTTTTTGTTTTTTGTTTTTTTCTCTGGGTTTATGTTACAAGGTATACGGGTACAAAATAGAACCAAACATATAGTTTGTCAGATATGCCAAAAGGATAGAATGTGTTCATGTGAAAGGAAGAGATAAGGAAGAAATAAGTTTAAGTAATAGACGAATGATGTATGTGGTAATGGGGTGGGAAAATAACAAGCTTGTGCTTCATCCCACTCCATTTTCGACCATGTTGAAATGTATTCTTTTGTTAATGATATTTTATGTATGATACTTTGTTCGAAAATAAATAAATCAAATCAAATCAAAACAAGATTAAGTGGTCCATCTTTGAACGTCTTTATAAAATCTTAAGCCGGTTTGTATTGACAGTATTCAGCCATCCGGGAACGATAGCACATGCGCAGGGCGGTTTATGCACGAACTGAGCACAGTAGTCTGGTCTAAACAGATCGCCATCTGATGGTCAATACTATAACTGTGTTTTTTTTTTCATAGGAATGCCGTTTGTAAACATTACAATTATGACATCCCAAATATTAATTATTTGTAGTCTATATTTTATTCGATAAACATCATTAGCGAGATGGTGGCGTGGCTTGCGTATGTGTGTGCAGTTTTATTGTGTTTCCAAATTTCATATCGTTTTTTTAAGTACTTTCAAAACACTTTTTGTTTATCGTATGAATTCACCTAGCCTACAATGTCAATATTTTGTACTTAAAGTAAAATAGTAAAGTTTTTTATTTGTTTTTAATTGTAATACTTATTAACAATGCACTAAACAAACTACATATATAGTTATGATGCTACATATTGAGAGAAATGACATAGCAATAAATGGATTACGAAGAACAAGACATGCGCTTTGTGCTTGAGCCAGGTAAACATTTCGGTATTTCTGTGGAGGCTCGTAACCCAATAGCGACCCCTATATTGGTATATTAGTATTACTTCCTTTGGGACGTCATCATTGTAATGTTTATAAACGTATTCAGATTTTTCTGTTTAGTATGTTATTTGTCTCTGTTAATACTCTTTTGGTGTTGTCCTCAATCACTAAATCAAAGCATTTTTTTGCGCCCCTGTTAAACATTTTTTTCCCCAGACGCCAAAAAGAACATTTTACAAACAAACTCCATTTATGAGATACAATTAAAATACACATGGAGGCTATATCCTAATCTCACACAGCGAGAACAATCTAGTTAAGGCTTCCGATGAATAAATAAGTGCAAGTCCAAAAGAAATTTGTCCAAAAATAACTATTAAGAGCATTGCAAATGTTATATACAAATTTATACATACCCATAAATATAAAGAGCAAGATTAAGTGATCCATCTTTGATGAAAATGTTTAAAAAACCGCATAGGGCTATCTATTTTATCTTTTTAAAATCTTAAGCCTGTTTGTATCCACTGTATGCAGTCCTCAGGTTTAACAGGCTTGTTCTTGTGACGATCAAAACTAAGCACAGAGCATTGAGTGCCCAAAAACTGAGCTCTGTGATTGGTCGGCTGGTAGCGCCGACACTGTATGCAGCCCTCAGGTGCCACAGGCTTGTTCTTGTGACTATCAATCTAAGCACAGAGCATTGGGCGCAGGCTGGTTTTCCCAAACACTGAGCTCTGTGATTGGTCGGCTGGAAGCGCCGACGAGTGTGGTTTTTGGTGTGGGCGGAGGCGAGGGACCAGCCCGAGCACAATGCTGCACCGAGTGTCTTTTTACAAGATTGGAGTCCCTTGAATGAGCTTTTGTTGTTGTTTTGTGTTTACCTTATAATTAAAGTTGTTGCACGTCCGCCGATTCCAGCCTCAAAATGAGCGAGTTTGAGCCACTTGTGACCCGTTTCCTCTGACTGATACTGTTTACTCTACCCCAACGTTACCAATGGCACTTCTTTGGTGGGCGTGTAAGACAGAAAGTTTCAGTCGACGTCTCTCTCGCTCAAATAAATGTCTACAGAAAAGCTGTACAGGTCGCAGTTCTCACAAAACAGACGCGAAACTGAAAGGCTCTTTGATTCAGAAAGTAGCGACGCCACTGCCATGCTACTAAGAAATGTAGTTAAGCTAGTAGCGTCACTACTTGTAGAGACGCTACTGCCCAACACTGGACGTAGTATACAATACAGTATAATACATATAAACAGTGTTAGTAGCTACATTATTCTGATGCATCTGAATATACTAGTCTTGTTATTATTTGTTACAATATTATTGGAGGAAATATTTATCCCCACTGTGTCCTGTATACATAATACAATATTATGTTTGTTTTTAATAATATTCAGCAAAAAGAATGGAATAAATGAAAGCTGTTGGGAGTATAAGCTGTTGAAAAGTATGTATAAGGTGTCAGTTATACATTCTGTGTTAAAGCTTATAATACTGCAACACAAATTAAATCAAAACAAACAACTAAATTATTCATTATAAGGAAATAAGTTCCAAGTTATAAATGTCTAAGTTAGATTTACTATCGGACATTGCTGTCATATGGCAACATATCATAAAGTACCTTAAAAACATTTTTTACCCATTTTGTTTACAGCACTTCAAGTTAATATAATATTACTATAATAATATATTTTTATAGATCTATCATAATGCGTGCAGTAGAGGGATATATATATATATATATATATATATATATATATATATATATATATATATATATATATATATATCAACTATAGGCAATATGTTTTCACAAAATGATGATTAAATAACATGTTACAATTAACAGTTAATATTTATTTGCTACATTAAGAAGTATTGAATGGATGTCTTTATAAAAGTCTAAGTAATAAAAAATTATGCAAAAGATTTTTTTTCTTTACAAAATGATGATTAGAAATGTTAAAATTTAAATTAATAATTTAATATTTTTTTAAATAAGTAATTTATTAATAGGCTATTGAATATGACTATGTGCTTATTATAAGTAATGAAAAATTATGCTTACAAAATCAGTTTTGGCAGTGTGGGATTCCTGCTGCAAGTTAACTTAATGTTCACAATTGTGATGGGGAAAGCACGCTGGCCAATTACAGCTATTAATAACCAACAACAAATTACATCACGCAATTGTCAAGCAATTCTCCTGGGAGTATGGGGACCAGAATTAAAGTTTGACAATTGGGATAAAAGTTTAACAGAAAAGGCACATTTGGAATTTTGGCTAAAAATAGACTATTAGGCTGATTCTGAAAACTGAATTTTAACTGACTGACTCACCAATCGACTGACCCACCCTCCTCCTTTCCTAAAACCAACCAACAGTCTT
This sequence comes from Danio aesculapii, assembly GCF_903798145.1. NCBI lineage: Eukaryota > Metazoa > Chordata > Actinopteri > Cypriniformes > Danionidae > Danio > Danio aesculapii. The sequence goes on from NC_079457.1 coordinate 3,198,500, forward strand.
TTAAAAAGCACCAATTGACCGGATCACCCACTTCCCTAAACCCAACTGAGTTTTAAAAAGCAATCCAGAAAAAAAAAAAACCTTGCCTGTTTTTTACCACACTTTCAGGTTTTACCACATTCTCACCCTGTTATTTACTTATTTTATTTCTTTGGCTTCTGTTTTTGTCTTACCAGCTTTCTGCAACCGTTCTTCACCAGACTCTTCAAACCCCCTCATCATGGTCAACTCCACTCTGTGTCTTGAGTTCACTATGCCGAGAGCTACTGGGTAAACTGGTAACAGCGGGAAAGCTGTCTATACTAAGGTAAGCGGTCAACTGGTAGCGCGAAAACTACCAGCATTAGTTTTAAAGATGAAATGCAGCCATATGTACCTCTGGCTACATAATTCGCGATCTCCACAAATGTACACGGGGTACATTTTCAAAATGAGCCTAGGTTGCAACTAATTGTAAACAAAGGCACCGCCAACACTGCTTGCAGGGCAATGATTCTGTTCAGTTCAGCTCCATCTGACTCAGACTTAAAGTGGTGACAGGAGATGTCTGTTTATATGTATATGATGATATTAATAAATCATTAAAATTATTTCAGTTTATTTTGCTTTGTAGACTGAACACGGCCGGGTTGGATAGGAAAAAAAATAATTGGCTTCACAATTGCACAGGGAACTTACACATCTGACCTTAACCACCGTAATTTCAAAAAGACATAAATAAATCACGTAAATGATAATGCATTTTATAAAGATTCAAACAACTGCCTGATGCGAAGCTCATAAGGTTTCATTTAAAGTTGAGGACAATCAATGCATCATCGCCTATACTTTGTGGACAGGTTATCCAATCTATTGTTTTGTGCATATAATGTTTTGAATTAAGCACGCTGCTTTGTTATAGAAAATATAGTAGGGCTGCACGATATTGAAAAAAACTGACATTGCAATATTTTCATTCACTGCAATATTGCGATATGAATGCCATTTCAGCAGATGACTTGAATAGCTTGTAAAAAAAAAATATATATTTTAGGATTTGGATGATTGTGTAAAGGAGCGTATCTGCATAAAATATAATTTCAAAATGACAAGCAACATTAAATGCAACAAAGAAAATATGCAAATAAAACAATGATTTATAATTATCTCAGGAGTCAAATCTCAGTATTCAGATGCAGAAATTACATAACCACTGTATAGTAATAATAATAATATTAATAATATCACAATCGTTTTAATAGAGTAAATAATTATATAATGTACAATTAATCTTTAAGCTACAAATGTTTAATTTATTGAGCCCAAATGGCTTAAATTTGCTTCAAATTCTTACAGTCTGTTCTTTAAAACATGCAAATAATGTAAATCTAAAGTAAAAGGAGGATTCAACCTTCCTTCATTCAAACATTATTATTGGGCTGCAAATTTACAGTCCCTTGCTTGGTGGAGACATACTCCAGAAGACATTAAAGAAATACCAAAATGGGTTTTACTAGAAAGAACCTCCTGTAAGGCAACATCATTGAGAGCTTTACTGAATAGTCCATTAAAAGTTGAATCAAAAATGTACACAGATAATTTTGCGATAAATAACACTCTTAAGATATGGAAACAGATTAAACTATCGCTCGGTCTCCCAAATACTTATTTGGATTGCCCAATAAGTTCAAACCATGCCTTTATTCCTGGAACTCAAGACAAAACATTTTCACGTTGGAAAGAAAAAGGATTAGTATATATAAGAGATTTATATGTTGATAATAAATTTGGCTCATTTAGTCAGTTAAAATCAAAATATAATCTTCAATCCTCTGAGTTTTTCAGATATTTACAAATAAGGGATTTTACTAGGAAAAATTTTCATGGTTTTGAAAATATACCCATACACCAGACACTTGAAAATATAACAAAACACAGCCCAATAGAAAAAGGTACTGTCTCTTTTTTCTATAACTTATTACTGGATGAGTTTAACTCAAACACTGACAAAATTAGGAAAGAGTGGGAAAAAGAGCTAAATACAGTAATATCAGATGAGTCATGGGAAGATTATCTTTCCAAAATTCATGATTGCTCTATCAACACGAGACACAGACTGATTCAATTTAAAGTTGTCCACAGACTCCATTATTCTAAAGTGAAATTAAATAAGATTTTTCCAAATTTTTCCTCATTGTGTAACAAATGTAAAAACTCTGAAGGTACATTGGCTCACTCATTCTGGTCATGCCATGAAATTAGTTCATTTTGGCAGAGCATTTTTAATTTTATATCTGAAGTCTACGGGATAAGTCTGTCACCAGATCCAAAATTGGGCATTTTCGGAGACACCTCAGAAATAGGAGATAAATATATATCACAGGCAGTATCTCTGTGTATGATATTAGCAAAGAAAATAATTTTACAAAATTGGAAGTCAGATTATGTGCCTGTTTTCGAACTTTGGGTTAGAAGCTTAAGTTTCGTGTTGCCCATAGAGGAAATGCGATATGGGATGACAAACAAACTAAACACATTTTTAAAAATCTGGAGCCCAATTATGTTCTACATCAGTAATGCTGACTTGTAACTCTTTATAAGTGAGATTGGTCTGGAGTAAGTCGAATTGTGGAGCCTATGCATTTCTCTGTAAATTATTTTTGTTTCCTATTTAATTCTATTTATTTCCTTATGCTTTCTGGATGATGTTGTATTATGTTGTGTCTGACTATTTGTGTATTTTGAAATGGCCTTTGTAACCCCCCCTTATTTATTATTTATTATTATTATTATTATTATTTATTTTATTATTATTTTTTTTTAATGTTTTATTTTTTTTTTGTTCTGTTTATGTTGTTGATTATTTCTTATGCTAAAAACAATAAAAAGATTATTTAAAAACATGCAAATAATAAACGTTCACTCTATAGGTTAAAATCTGAAATGACTCCAGTATCTTTGTTAGCTGTAATGTCTGGTCAACTATAATCCAAACTACATTGCAGAGCCCTGCGAAATGACTACTGCGAATGATCGCATTGCAATATCGATGCTGAAACAGTATATTGTGCAGCCCTAAAATATCTGGCAAATATAAAATATTTTTGCAGAGACATACTAAAAAGCAAACAAGAAATGACATGTGCTGAAACACTTCATACAAAAAAGACAACCATTTAAATGAACAAAAAAGGAGTTTATCAAAAAAATTGAATAAAATTAAATACAGATACAGTTGAAGTCAGATTTATCAGCCCTCCTGTTTATTTTTTCCCCAATTTCTGTTTAACAGAGATTTTTTCAGCACATCTCTTATCATAATAGTGTTAATAACTCATCTCTAATAACTGATTTATTTTCTCTTTGTCATGATGACAGTAAATAATATTAGACTAGATATTCTTCAAGACACTTCTATACAGCTTAAAGTGACATTTAAAGGCTTAGCTAGGTTAATTAGCTTAACTAGGCAGGTTAGGGGAATTAGGCAAGTTATTGTATAACGATGGTTTGTTCTGTAGACAGTCAAAATATAGATAGCTTAAAGGGGCTAATAACATTGACCTTAAAATGGCTTTTAAAAAATTAAAAACTGCTTTAATTCTAGCCGAAATAAAACAAATAAGACTTTCTCCAGAAGAAAAAACATTATCAGACATACTGTGAAAATTTCCTGAATCTATTAAACATAATTTGGGAAATATTTAAAAAAGAATAAAAAATTCAAAGGGGGCAAATAATTCTGACTTAAGCTATTTAAGGCACACAACCACACATATGTTGATAAAACAGAATTTTTCTTTTTCATTTTAAGGCAGAACAATTCAGTGTGTGCTTTTGCATGAAATGAGACAATCAGATTTAAAAAATATATAATTAAAATAAGCTAAATATAATACATCAGGTGAGCTAACAATACAATTTAACACTGCTGTACTGGTGGTAGTGGATGTTCAATGTTGACATGGTTCTCTTAAATATGACTGGATTTTAATCAGATCTACACAGGGCACACAAATGTAATGTCCAACAATTGGTTTCAGCTGATTAATCGTTCAAAAACAATAATTCCATTTACATATGCACAAATAACATGATTATTTGAAATGATCAGAGAAAGGAATTACTCCTATTTGATATGATTTTTAACATTTATGTCATATTACAGTAAATGGTACATTTGAATAAAGCTAAGCCACGTGCAAGGTCAGCCAACCCCCTCAGTTATACAAGGTGTAAAGAAGAGAAGCTTAAGAACAGTTAATATTAGCATCAAATTCAGCTTATGTGCAGTTAAAATATTCTTATATTAATGCTATGTTTTTAAATTATATTAGTATAATAAAACTAAGAGTGTGTGTTTTTCCCAGCACTGGGTTGCAGCTGGAAGTTGCCGCTGTGTAAAACATGTGCTAGAATTGTTGGCAGCTCATATTGCTGTGGCGACCTCTGATAAATAAAGGGCCTTAGGTCAAGGAAAATGAATAAATATTTAAATAAATTTCCTGTCATAAATGAGTAAAGGTCATGTAACTATCAGGAAGGCAGCAGATTCTCATTTCTCACAGGACGATTTCTCTGTTCTTGCGGTCTCCCGAGTTCGTTCTTCTGAGAAAAATTCGCAAGAATGAAAAAAACGAGTCCATTCCCTGCATCATTGTAATTGAACAACAGCCTGGGTCTGTAAAGAGAAACATCAAACAACTACCTTTAGTGAGGCCCACCATTGTAAAAGTACAACAGACTTTATGAAATTCATGTTCATACATTAGACCAGGGCCCGCATTCACAAAACAATTTAATGTTACCACTACAAGTTTTTCTAAAAATCAGTAATAAAGACTTTTCTATTAAAGCATGTCTGCAAAGCTGCTGAGATTAACTATTATTGAGGAATGGAGAGAAATCTTAATGCTAAAGGCTGATTCAAGAGTTCACACTTAGCAGATGATTCATCAAAATCTTGTTTGGCATGCTGTCCTGGGAGAGAGCCCCGAGCTCAAGGGATCCTCGAGCCTGGGGCTTCCTCCCGTTTGCAGAGCGAGAGGGGAGCCTGAGCTCGGTGGATCTCAGAACTCCCCGTCTGCAGTAGCTAAGGGAACATGTGAGGAAAAAAGGGGGCTAGACAAATGCTTGATTGTTATGCATGATGTACATATTTGGATGGTGGGAGGAAACCAGAGAACCCGGGGAAAACCCACGCGGACACGGGGAGAATATACAAACTCCTCACAGAAACACCTACCGACCTGGCAGGACCAGGGATGGCAGTGTTCTTGCTGTGGGGCTAACAGTGCTAACCACTGGGCCTCCGTGCCGCCCGATCTATAGTGAAGGAAGAGAACGGGGAGGAAGGGGGGTTTCTTCCAAACGAAGATAAAGTGGACTGAAAACTGTGGTTATTTATAGTAGCGTATGGCTCATATGATTGGATGATACTGATTAGCTTAATACGAGACCGGCTGTGATAAATCATAAGCACGTGATCCTCTCGAAATTAGTTTATGAATAAACCCCACTTTATACTTCTGGGTCACGCCTGGTTTATACTTGATGCGTCTGCTAGTTCGCTTGAGTTTGTGGAGGTTCGCTTTGGTTGCGTGCAACATGAGCGCATAATATTTTGAGACTCGAGCGAACAGTTTGCACGGTGCTGCGTTTGATTTGAGTTTAATATGAATCACTTTGAAGAGATTCTGTCTGAAACAGGATGACTGTG
>NC_079457.1:3209197-3235201 GCF_903798145.1 Danio aesculapii
TGACGTACGAAAAAAAAAACCACATGATTGGAAAAAACAGCCTATGCCGATTCAGATGGTGTTTTAATTTTGTAATCTAAATTTGTCATTTAAGTGAAAAACATCTCTTTTATTGTTTTTATTTAGTTTATTCTTTTTTCTATGCTGTTGGAAACACTACATGTGCGTGAAGATGTTCTGTTGTTAATATGTTCAAATAAATCAGTATTTTAAAATGCAATATTTAATGTTTCACACAAAATAGACACAATTTTTTTTTATATTAAATAATAATTTTATATTAATCTGACCAGTTAACAGTTAATATTCAGTTAACGAGCGCCGGTTGCTGGTTGGAAATATATATATATATACATACATATATATATATATATATACACACACATACATATATACATATACATATATATATATATATATATATATATATATATATATATATATATATATATATATATATATATATATATATATATATATATATATATATACATATATACATATATACATATATATATATATACATATATACATATACATATATACATATATATATACATATATACATATATACATATATACATATATACATATATATATACATATATACATATATATATATATATATATATATATATATACATATATATATACATATATACATATATATATATATATACATATATATATATATATATATATATATATATACACACATATACATATATATACATATATATACATACATATATACACACATATACATATATATACATATATATACATATATATACATATATATATATATATATATATATATATCTCGAACGGCTGTAACTATAAACTACTGTTTTTATCTTCAGTAGGTTATGGACACAATATGTTAATTCTAATGGTTTAATCAAATTAATTCGATTTTTGGAAATTATCAAGCGACCCCCCCCCCCTTCCTATATGGTCCTGGCTCCCCACTTTGGGAACCACTCAATGAAGGGACTAAGTCAAAGGAAAAAATGAATGAATGAATGAATGAATGAATAAATGAATAAATGAAAACTGTATCCACAGCTGTATCCTGTCTAGACTTTACCTGTTTCTCCATTATGCTTGCTTTGTTTACCATTGGTTGCCTGGTTTCCAATACTACAGCCACTTTAACAACTTGATGGAAACACAACTAATTCACATTTGGCTTTTTTGCTAACTTTGAAAAGATTTGCTTCACAATAGGATAGAAACTCAACTTTTAAATCCAGTTTCGCAATCACAGACACACAGAAAACAGTGATTTGACTAGTGCTTTTCACATGGCACATTTTGGCTTTTCTTTTTTGTTTTTTTAAAAGTACTTCATAAACACAACCATGATTGTTTAAATTAGGGCTGGGTGATATGGATTACATATTTTCCATATTAAACAATAACAATATACAGTATATTTCGCTATCAGTTGTTAATGCTTCCATATTTAAAAGAGTATTCCATGACTGAAGCTACAAATTAGAGTCCATTAAATAGCATAACATATTTTCAGTGGTCGACAATATTTGTCGCACGAATATTCAGTGCATCTCTAATATCAACACACTTCTAGATTTCCATTGTTGCACATTTCTGCTGGGTGATTGGCTATTAGATCAAAATGAAAAGGTAAAAGAAGTAAAAAAGGTCCAAAGCTTATCATTGCTATTGACATAAATTTTATTGCGATTTGATATAATATCGTTTATCGGCCAGCCCTAGTTTAATTTTTTTACATAAATCCAATATGTGGGAAAAAAAGGCAAATTGTAATATACTTACTGACAAGTGTAACATTCTTTTTGTCAACAAGCTTTCCGATTAAGACAAGCACTTCATAATCGCCTTGTCTTGAATGGTTTATCCCTAAAAGAATTAGGGACAGAGTCTCTGCTTTAACTTGCAGTTCGACTCCAGCGGTAGTCACATTATCGCACGCATTATTTCTGAAACAGAGCTGTGCTATCATTTTTTTCTTGTCATTTCCTTGAAAAATCACTTTCACTTGATCGGCCCTCTCCAGGTCAGAAAAATTGAAGGGAATGGTGATATTCTGTCCATCAGTTGCCACAACCTCCTCTCCATGAGTATGCACAGTGGCTGTTGAAGAAAGATAAATCAATTAGCTTTTTTTTTTATCTGTAAGATGTTGAGTTACACATATTCTTATTCAAGACATGTAAAATGAGTTTCAGCTCAAAACTCACTTTCAAAAGGAATTATTTTTAAGCTGCTGAAATACACTTCCAGATTTACAGCCATTTGAAAAAGGACAACCCTTTGAATTTAATGGTTTTACAAATCAGGACATAAACTATATGGTCATTAGCAGGTCTTAATAATTAAAAAATAAAACCTCGGGTGAAGAGCGTATCATTATTTACTGAACAAAATTAAAGCAAATATAGAAAAGACAAGGGGGACAAACTTATGATTTTGTATCAAAAATGAATAGTCCTGCTTTTTTGGATGATCTTCTCATTTTTTAGATCATTCTGGAGGAGTTTTGGTGTTTCTGCGTTTTAGTCAGGATGAGTTCTGCACTTTGACTAACAGCTTGTTTGTGTTTGCTTTCTTCTTAAGCTGTTGTGTTGTGGATTTGCTGCTGTGTTTAGGATCATCGTCTTGTTCAGAGCCCAGTTTTGGCACAGCTTTAGTCTTTGTGATGAGTGTGTTCAGTTCACACACACCTGAAGCTCACGACTAACACACTGACAAACTTCTGATGAGTTTAGGTGTTTTATTACACTTTCTGACTTATGTTCATCCTATATTTTATTATATATTTTATTTTCCACACTTTAAGACCTGCCAAAGATCAGATCATCATAATTTTATGTCCTATATGTAAAAAATAGAATTTACTTACAATAACAATTAATCTATTTAACAATTATACACTATATTCCTATGAAAACTTGAGACATTATTATTGTTGCTAATAAATGTCTTCATTTGTTTTATATTTTATCAGTCTCTTTCAGATACCTGCATATTCTGAATTACATATACTCTATCTTTTGTACAACTCATAATAACTACCCATAAGCTCCTCCTGTTGCTCTGCCTAAAATAGAGTGATGTACATTAAAGGGCACCTATTTTACCCCTTTTTCAATGGTTTAAGATAAGCCTTTTGTGTCTCCAGAATGTGTCTAAAGTCTCAGCTCAAAATACCCATCAGATAATTTAGAAAAATAATATCCTGATGTACCACTGTGCTCCTTTTTCATATTACTCTTTCATTTTTTAATAATTGCACACTAAAATCATGGAAAATACAGTGTCGTGATATTTATATATTTCCATCACGCGGGTCACGTGACCTGTCACTGGCTGGTGGCAGCCGCCAGTGTCCAACTGTCGGGTAGCCTGACCTGCCAGTGGCAGCCGCATCTAACCCGGCATTTGACAACTAGCAAGTGAGTCATGTGACCAACCAGTGCCTGGCTGGTGGGTCAGGTGTCCTATTAGTGGCTGCTTGGTGGCCATTAACAACTAGCTGGTGGGTCAGGTGTCCTACCAGTGGCCGCTGGCAACTGGCTGGTAGGTCAGGTGTCCTACCAGTGACTGGTTGGTGGCAGTTAGCAACTGGCTGGTGGGTCAGGTGTCCTACCAGTGGCTGCTGGCAACTGGCTGATAGGTCAGGTGTCCTACCAGTGGCCGCTGGCAACTGGCTGATAGGTCAGGTGTCCTACCAGTGACCGCTGGCAACTGGCTGGTAGGTCAGGTTTCCTACCAGTGGCCACTGGCAATAGGCTGGTAGGTCAGGTGTCCAACCAGTGACTGGTTGGTGGCAGTTAGCAACTGGCTGGTGGGTCAGGTGTCCTACCAGTGGCTGCTGGCAACTGGCTGGTAGGTCAGGTGTCCTACCAGTGGCCATTAACAACTGGCTGGTAGGTCAGGTGTCCTACCAGTGACTGGTTGGTGGCAGTTATCAACTCGCTGGTGGGTCAGGTGTCCTATCACTGGCCGCTGGCAACTGGCTGGTAGGTCAGGTGGCCTACCAGTTACTGGTTGGTGGCAGTTAGCAACTGGCTGGTGGGTCAGGTGTCCTATCACTGGCCGCTGGCAACTGGCTGATAGGTCAGGTGTCCTACCAGTGACTGGTTGGTGGCCATTAACAACTGGCTGGTAGGTCAGTTGTCCTACCAGTGACTGGTTGGTGGCAGTTATCAACTCGCTGGTGGGTCAGGTGTCCTACCAATGGCCACTTGATAGCAGTTGGCAACTGGCAGGTCATATAAGCTTTCATTGCATCAAATGTTTTTAACAATAAACAATATGAACACTTTTACAGATTTATTCTTCATAATGGGACATTTTCAGAATGTTTATTACAATAAGAGTCCTCAAATTTAGAAGATATGGAAAAGTCTTTGGTTGCTTTCAATTTATCTAAAAATAATATAATGGAGTTGTACATTTAGACATTGGGCACATTCAGTGCCACGGCCGTCATGCCCTTCCAGCTGCAACCCATATCTGGGAAACATCCATACACACTCATACACTTCACCTGTACCGCATGTCATTGGACTGTGGGGGAAACCGGAGCACCCGGAGGAAACCCACGTGAACGCAGAACATGCAAACTCCACACAGAAATGCCAACTGACCCAGCCGAGGCTCGAACCAGCGACCTTCTTGCTGTGAGGCAAGGGCATTACCTACGGCGCCACCGCGTCGCCTCATGCAAAACTGTTTTTTTTTAAACAGAAGTGTTGTAGTATAACCAGCAGGACAGCAGTGACGTGTGATCTGAATTTGGTGAAATAAAGTAATTTACAGTAAAGTTATTGAATATATTTTCATAATAAAAATTCATTCAAAATATACAAAAAAATTTTTTAAACCAAGTTTAAAAATTTGATGATGAATTTTATGGCAGTATAATGTGTTAGAGGGAAGTTATTGACAACTTTTGTAGTATTGGTTTTCGCGTTTTGCTCTTTGTAGATGGTCCCTAAGGATCGGTCTCTCTTCGCAGCCTGCGCATAGAGATCAATACTGTTAAATTTCGACGGTTGAAAAGAGGTCCTATTTGTGTAGGAAAAATGTTACAGTCATGAGTTATTGATCCGGAAAATGCTGAGGGGAGACGTGACCAGCCAGTTATAATCTCGGCTATTTGAGGACCGTATTTGGAATTAAGCTGACTAATATACACCATTTCATGATAGGAAATCAATGCATCAATGTATAAAGCTGCAAAGAAAGTTAAAGCAAACACGGTAAACTCGGAGCTCGCTGTCTGCTGACTGAAGATAATTAGCTAATTAGCTTCAGTAACCCACCAGTCTGAACGTGGTAAGAACTTCTTTAAGGAAACATTGCTGCAAATGTCAGTGACGGAAACATATAGACTCTAATTAATACCCAATGAAAAAGCACTTCATAAAATTATACTCATGATGATAACAAGTAAATAAATGCAGAGAAAGAAAAAGCGAAAAGGACACACCAGACGCAATTGCAACTAACCCGCTACTGGCAGGTCACATGACCAGGCAGCTGGACACTGGCGGTTGCTGCCAGTCAGTTGAAGATTGAACCCCGACTCAGTGCATGTTGTTCAGTCCGAGACCCACTCTTTACGTACATCAAACAGACAGCGAAGATCATTGATTTCTAAAGATAACAAACTTTAAACGCTGCGATTTTGTACATACAAATCACAGGAAGCGCTAATCGGTTTAACGTTACTACAAATTAAAGATCCTTATACATATAACGTTTCCCTTATTGGGTAATAGTTCATTCCAATAGACATTTTAGCTGACAAGATGCGCAAACGTTACCCCTGTTGTTTTACAGAAATATTACTGGTCGACCTACCGTTAGCATCAGATGCACAATCATCAAGCACAATCACCAAGCAGCGCGAATTTGTGAAACGGTAAAGTATAACTACGTTTTAAAGCATTTCACAAACGGGGAATTTAAAACGATGACAAAAATATTTTTCCAACAAGAACGATTCATTATTAAATTAGAAATATGGGAGAAAACTACCGTACGGTTTTGGTACGGACAGCAAGCTGTAGGCTACGTGAAAACACAAATACATAAAGTTACCTGTAGCAAAAAGTAAAAGGAGGATGATCATCTTCAACACGCAAACACACACACACACACACCGAAGCGCCTTTACTGTGTGTTTTTGATTCTTTTTCGGTTGTTGTACAAAAATGTCCTTCCTTCGCTTCTTTATCTAATTTATTTTTTGTAATGTTACATTACTAATGTAGTCATTTTCAAATATAGTAGTAAAAATTCCATACAGTCCGCATTTGACACAGCAGGTGAGCCGTGTGGCAAATCTACTTTTGATCCGCTTCGAAACAGTGAATCGGTTCAATTGATTCAAAGCTTTAGATCCCTATTTGAAACCCTTGAGCGCAGTTAAAAACGTCTGCCTAAAACTATGTTAACGTTACTTTAGGTAGTGTATTTTGAACCATTTCTAAATAGGTTTAGGAATAAAATATTTAGTTCAATATGGGATCAAATTCAGACAATTAGGTACATTTGTGATGTATATTTCTGATATATGTTAAAATAGCAGAATCAAGCTCTCGGATGTAATAAAAACGGTTAACTTACTTGACAACAAAGGGAGATTGTCGAAGGAAAACGAGCACCACTAAAGTATGACGGTTGTCCACGGTGGTGTTCTTCTGCTGTACAGTCAACACCCTATCGCCTATCGTTATTCCTATAGACTGATTTCACGCGGCTGCCATTTTTAAAAGCGAAATCGAGGCTGCGGTGGGAAGAAACCCGGAAGTATCGTTGGGAGTTACATTAGAACGTTGTGTACTTGGCTGTATATCTTATCAGCGAATAGAAAGAGACACAAATTTATCATTGCACCGCCTTCTGAGTGACCCGAAGGTCCGTTCTGAATGAATGGTGAAAATATAAAAGGATATCAGAGCTCATTTTCAGCTAAGTTAAGGGGAAACGGCACTAGTTATCTATTGTTTTCTTTCCCAAACACACGTTTTAGATGCCATTTATCAAACTCGAGTTAATAAACTGATTCTTTCACTATATTAGACTTGTCACGTTACTGAATTAAAAGAAAATTTGTCAATTTCCCGCTAAGATTTAAAGCACTGTTGATGGCTTTCTTAAAACAGCGCTGATTGGCCATTGTGTTCACGTGCTCAACAGATATGCTTGTGATTGGCCGAGAAGGTCATCAGTTCACCATCCGCTGTTTACTGAGCACAAACACAGACGAGCCAAGCGATCTGCTTGATGACTCTACTGATCCTTATGGCTGTTTCGCGCTTGCGCTCCAGTCTCCGTGTATCTGTGTTTGCACTGGGTGAAGAGCGGTAAACTGAGTGCAAACACAAGATACATGGAGACTGGATCGCGAAGCAGCCGTGAAGATCAGTCGAGTCATCCGCGCTCAGCGGCGCTTCAATTTTAATTTAGCGGGAATTAGACTGTTTTAAAACTTCAGTACCGGGACAACACGAGGGTGTGCTACAGAGGACTGCAGTGTTTATCGCTCACCAAGTTACATAGGCTGAAGCAGGGAAGCGTCCCCTCTGTTTACCTGCTGCCATGAACTGAAGCCTAGGAGGACACTTGAGCATATTACTCTTAAAGAGATTGTGATGTTGTTTGATGCTAAATTGCTTTTAATTGTTTAAATTAAACGTACTGACTGATATTAAAGTGATGTTTACACCATATCTGTATTTTGAAATCTCGGCAACAGCTGGAGGTTTGTAGTCCACAGCATGTCACTGCAATGTTTACAGTGCTGGTCCTATACTTCCGCCTTTCCTACCACCACAGCCTCGCTTTGGTTCTTTAAAATGGCGGCCGCGTGAAATAAGCGTATTACGTCATGAGCTAGCTAGTGGGCGTGTGACTAGCCTGTTGTCAAGCCATTTCCCCAACACACTCTCTCTCTCTCTCTCTCTCTCTCTCTCTCTCTCTCTCTCTCTCTCTCTCTCTCTCTCTCTCTCTCTCTCTCTCTCTCTCTCTCTCTCTCTGTCTGTCTGTCTGAAATCTGACTCCTTGAACAAATTTGATTCCCTTTTGCGTGAACGCGCGTCACATCGCCTCCAATGAAACTCACAATAGTTTATCATAAACCTTTTATCGATCATTTCTTCCGGAATTGACATCAAGAACGAACATAGACGTGTTGTCAAATTGACAAGGTGCACCTGAATGTGATTTAAAACGACAAATGGGACGAGTTTATACCGCATTTTTGAAAGTAAAACAACACATAACCACCTCATATTCACTGATTGTACGTTTTGTATTTATTACACCACGGTCTCTTTGCATTTATGACACATTTAGCTCTAAAATACCATCCCCCACCCATCTCCGCTGCTCCGAACCACTGATTCAAACGAAAGATTCAAAAGGGTTTCGAATCTTCAAGCAATGCTTCGAAACCAAACAAGCAGCCATTACTGGTTACGTCTACATCGGATACGCGACCGGACGGAAGTTCGATATGTACATTAATATAGCAGCATTTTTATGACACTGTATTGAAATCTCAACTATTTTGTCGTGAAAACGAAAGAACTGGATAGGGTGACATCATATGCCAAGTGGGTGTTTAAAAAACTGCCTATAAAGATTCTCGAATTTTCAATACTATCTGGGGTATCTGCGGTAGGTTAGGTGTGCACATTAAAAGCTTGGCATGCAGCTCAGCTTACAAATTTGACCCATAATTTTGTCCTCAAAGATGTAAATTGCTTTCTATAATGAAAATTCTAAGCTTAATCTTTATCATTTAAATAGCCCACATTGTTAATTTTCTCATTTTAAATGCAAAATCTTTAATTCAAGCAAAATGGATTAAATATCCCTCATACTTTATTATTTTTATTGCTGAATTTGTCTCTCTTGTTTGTGCATTTCGCATTATTTCAACATTTTAAGGATACTTTGTAAACTTTTTGTGTGTTATTATCTCTTTTGACTATAATGATGTCATATCTTGATTTATGCAAACAAACCCATAACATTTTCTTCATTTTATTAAGTATAACTGTTTTATCCACTTGTTCTTCTATAAGATAAATTAATAACTGCTTCAAGTCGAAGACACCACATAGAACCAGCACTTTTGTTTCATCTGCTAAAAGAAATTCCTTTGTTTTCTTGTAAGAATTTGTCAAATTTTCTTAGCTTAAAGACTTCTTAAACATTTATAATTCTTGATTCTTTAGCAAGGTATTTATTTACCATCCTATCTTAGTTTTTAAGATGATCTGTGCAGCTTGTAGTATGTCGTCATGGGTTGATGTCCGTTTGTTAAAACTTTATTGTTGAGTGGCTTTAATCTCAATAAAAACATGTCTAATTATATAGTCAAATTATTTCCGTGAACAAGGCTTCGGAGTGGGAGTCTGCATACTTGCGTCCAGGCAGACCCACGGCCCAGTCAGTTTTACGATGCGTCCAGTAGGTGGAGGCAGATATATGGCCAAATAATACTTTTAAAATAAACGCTTCCTCATTATTGAATGCTCATAGATATACTTTTGTTATTTAGGCCAAATACAAAAGTTAATGTATCAGAAAGTGAGTTTAAATATACACACGATACCTTACCTTACTATTTCAGCTATACAAATGCCCAATTGCAAATTAATTTTGATTCATTTAATAAAAAAATAATTAAAAAATTTATAAAAATTAAAAACACACATAGTTGGATAGTTAATTGATTAATTGTAGTCTAGTGATTTGTTTTCATACAGAGATATGCATTTTTTGTATTGTTTATATATAAAGTTGCATTCTAAAAATAAATTAACCAAAAAATGCAGCGTAATTTGCATTAATGATGCAGTGGTATTGACTAGACAGCTGCAGAACTTTTAGACAAACAATTCACTTCCTTCTAAAATTCGAAGGACCATTTAGCTACGTAACAAACAAAAAACCAAGACAACATTTGATTTTTTAAGAATATTTATTTACTTATTGGCAACAATATCACGAGTGATTGCCAGTCTTATTTAATTAACGCTGAACCTTTGCATCAATTTTTACTGAAAAATAAATAAAGTTATTTATAAATTCTCAAAAGAAATGCTTCTCACTTTGGCATTTTGTCTTGTTGTCTTAATCCTTAAACAGTCAGAAGAGATTATTAATGATTATTAATAAAGTTGAATGTTTAAGGACCTAGATTATATGATGACCTCAGTGTCATCAAAAGCAAAAGATTTTAGGAAAAATCATTCTACTGATTCAACAATTTTAGATTTAACTGATTATATAAAGAGACAAATGGATAAAGGTTAAGTGGGATGGTTTTGTTAGACCTACAAAAAGTGTTTGATACAGTTGACCACAGGATATTGCTTTTAAAAGTAAAAGCAATGGGTTTTGGTAATATGGCCTGTAAATGGATAAAATCTTACCTTGAAAACAGAAGTCAGTTAATAGATTAAAATGGAGTGTTATCAGATTATTCGCCCGTCGCTTATGGGGTTCCACAAGGCAGTGTTTTAGGTCCGTTGCTTTTTTTTAATATACATTAATGATTTGAAAATGGCTTGTTCAAATAAGCTTCTGTTATATGCGGATGATGCAGCAATAATCGTGTCTCATGAGAGGAGGGAATTTATTGAAAACGAAATGAGTAAACAAATTGAGGAAGTCTCTGAATGGTTTTGCCTTAATAAATTGTCCTTCCATTTGGGTAAAACTGAATTTATTTTATTTGGTTCAGCTGCGAAACTAAGAAAATGTGTCGGGTCAGAGATAAAAGTAGGGGATCAAATTATTACTCCAAAACAGGAAGTGAAAGAGCCTCCGCCACTGAGACTGCAGCTCTGCACAAGACGCTTGGCCAGCGGAGAAATTAAAATGGTCGTGCCCAACTGAGTCTGGTTTCTCTCAAGGTTTTTTCTTCACTTCCACCATTAGTGAAGTTTTTTCCTCTCCGCTGTCGCCACTGGCTTGCATGGTTCGGGATCTGTAGGGCTGCGCATCGTTGGATTTGCTCTTCAGTGTTTGGACTCTCAGTAGTGATTATTAAACCACACTGAACTGAGCTAAACTGAACTGAACTTAAACACTACAAACTGAACTACACTGTTCCTATTTACTATGATCTTTTATATGAAGCTGCTTTGACACAATCTACATTGTATAAGCGCTATACAAATAAAGGGGAATTGAATTGAATTGAATTGAATTAAAATATTCGGGTTGCATTTTAGATTTTTAGATTGCATTTTGCATTTAATTTGACAGGTGAAAAGATGGCTGTTGTAGTCCATTCAAAATTTTGTTTTAAAATTAGATTTTTAAGCAAGACAGGCAGAGCTTCTAGATACCCAAACGTTAAAAATTTTAGCAAGTGCATTAGTGCAGCCATACTTTGACTATACTGCAGCTTTTCGGTACAGCGGTAGTTCTAAAAAAATGAAAAATAAATTGCAGACGTCCCAAAATAAGTTGTGTAGAATTGTTATGAAAGTACCTCCACTGACACATTTAAATAATGAACATTATAGTCAAGGCAATTTTTCTAAAGTTAAGAATAGGGTAAAATTAGTGATGGTTTTTAAGATTTTAAAGAAAATGGTCCCAAAATATTTTCTTAATTATTACGTTTTAGTTAGTGAGGTACATTGTCATTCTACAAGAGCGCGTAGCAGGGACATTTAGCCATATAGATTTAAGAGTGAATCAGGTGGAAACTCTTTTTTGTGTGCTAGCTCTGCTGCTTGAAATGTTTTGCCCACGATTTTTAAAGAGATTCAAATTGAGAGTGTTTTTAAAAGGGAAATTAAAAACTGGTTGTTTTACAGTTGATGTTGAGGATTTTATTGTGCTGGGTTACTGAGCTGATGATGTTTGCATTCCATTTATGATTTGCTTGTTCATTTTTCAAGAATATTGAGGACCACAATGGAAATAAGCCTGTGGCTTTTTTGTGTACTTATCCTCAACTGTTTTTGAAATGATGTATGAATTGGTCTAACTGGACTTGTTTGTATATTTTTGTTAGAATTGTCAAATAAAATAAATCAATCAATCCCTCATCAGAGTAAAACTGGAAAAATGATTTGTTTCCTCAGGATCTAAGAATTGGAAACAACTGTTTCCTGAGTTATTTGCCATTTTTACTTGTCAGTACTTTTTAAGTAAATTCCTTTGTATGCAAGATATATTTTTTGTGTTTTAGCAAGCTGCCAGTTTGGAGGTTGATTGTACAAACTTTGAACCAGTTTGATAAGATCTTTAAACTTTGTGGTAAAGCCTACAAACTCTGTGCAAGTGTTGAAGTTGGCCTCTGCTGATAAACCTGAAAATTCAGCAGAATTTCTTTTAACTGAATTTCTGACTCTGGCTGTTCTTCATCTGACAGACTGGTCATTTTTTGGTTAAAACTGTGGGTTGCGATTTATTTCTCTATATATTATTTCTTACATCATATTATTTCAAACTACTAAAACGTCAATAAAAGTCAAAAGGTCCCGTAATGCAATTCACAACCGTAAATAAACCAAAAACACTAATGAATCATAAAATACAGAAACTGCTAATTTTCACAGAATAGATATTGACTTCCTAGTATTTTACCCCTATATGACAAGTTACCACTTCATGACCTTCAAAATATCTTACTTTGTGCTTTGAATAAACTCATTTAGATTTGAGACCTGTTATGATCACCAGCGATCGATTGCAGATTGCTGGAGAACTACAATTCCCAGAATTCTTTGCACTCATCAACCCCTGCCACAGCTGACAATAATCCGATCACTGACACACACACAGAGCTGTAGCTCATCTTCACTGATTTCATGGACTATTTATACACCTCACTTTCACATACACAATGCTGAGTCTTGTTTTTCCTACGCACATTACAAAGTGTTTTCCCTAGTCCATTCTTCCCATGTTTTGACACTTTGCTTAGTTAATTATTTCAGTTGTCAGGCGGTGCCTGTCCTGACTATTCGCCTGTTAATGACTATGCTTTGGATTACCTACTTGCTCCTGTTTGTCCCTGTTTTTGACCATTGCCTGCACAAACTTAGTTTAATAAACTGCACATGGATCCCCAAATCTGTTGTCAGCTTCCTACCGTTACATAACTTCTTGAGGGTCAATTTTCATGCTTTGGTTAAATATTATTTTAGCATGCTAATAATAACAAAACTAGAAGCAAGTCTAGCATAATCAGGAACTATGATTGGCCTACAGATGAGACTCATGGAATAAGGGGAACAAAGGCAATAGTCAAAACACAGGATAAAATCAAGTGAAACCAACTAAAAGCTTATAAAAAAACATGATGTGGCTGCTGTGACTGATTTTATGGTCACTTCCTGATGACACACAAGGTGTTCAGACAGACCTAGTGAGCCCAACACGCAGCATCAACACAACACGCACTCAATGATGTTGGTTTTTATTGTGTTTTTTCTTTGTCTTAAAGGTAAGATTTCCAAAACCTATTGTTGTTTTGTTTGTTTTTCAATATAAAAAGCATCACTGTAATAACTGTGGTTAAAAAAAAGGTTGCTTTCAAAAAGTCTAAATCTTCTCTTGCTTAAACATTGATGTAAAAACTTAAATATTGAAATATTCAGAAGCTTTGATGCACAAGTTGTAAAACAAATACTTATTTTGGCAGGTATTGTGTTTCTAATTATTTAAAGGCTTTATAGGAAAACATTGTGTCACCTGAACTGGTAACAGTGATGGTAGTTTCCTTTGTGGTTTAGTGGTAGGAGTCACACATTTGCAAAACCTTTTTGTCTCAAACCTGCAGGTCAAACAAATAAGCAAGAGAAGTCTATGTTCTGTGGTGAACTTAATAAAAACACACACATTTGTGTTAAAGCTATAATCTATTCTGTTTTGTACACTTGGATACTGCAATTGGAGTGTTTGCACTTATAAAGTTGCTTGAGTTGCTAAAGTTGTTTAATTAGCCATGTTTCTGAGTTTATGATGTCTTTATATGTCACTTTAGATAAAAGAGTTATAGATGAAAATTACATTAGACTAACTGTAACAGTCCGTCTGTGTTTCTGTGTTTTCAAATCATTGTTTCACAGTTTTACCCAGTCACTTGCCCTTATAAATGCATTATCACTGTCTTGTTATTTATTGTTTCCTCTCTCTTGTTTTCTTATTATCTTGTTTAGTTATGTTTAGTTCTCATTTTCAGTAGGTATATGTGTCATTCTGTGATGTCCGCATGCTTCCTTTTTCTGGTTTTGTTTTTGTGTTGGGACTATTATAATCAATTGAGTTTTAGCTGCATTTTTATCCTCCATTATCTTTTAAAATTGAAATTGTTGGTGCGTGTTTCGCTGGTGCATCTGTGGCTAAGATCATCCAGAGCCACGGTATCCAGCGAAATGTCAGCAAATGCCAGTGCCAAACACTGGTCTCAGTGGTACCAGCAGTGAAACTCTTGGGCTGTGGACAATGTGAAGCTCTGATGAGTCCACCTTCGGTGTCTTTCCCACATCCGAGAGAGTTACGATGTGAAGAAGCCTCAAAGAAGCGAACCATCCAGACTGTTGATGCCCAGAGTGAAGCATTTGGGTTGATCAGTGATGGTTTGGGCTGTAATAATATGGTCCCAATACTTGTGCTAGATGGGCGCTGGGTCACTTCCAAGGACTACCGAAGCATTCTGGAGAACCATGTGCACCCAAAGGGTCAAATGTAACCCTGCTGGTCCTACGCTCCGAGCTGGTATCGAACTGGTGACCATCCGCATGGGAGTTGGTTAATCTACCAAGGAGGCTAAAGACCATGGCCTCTAGTGTCTGTCGCTAGAGCACGTTTAGAGGTCAGAGGAGTGAGGTTTACCAGCCTGATCTCACGAGAAAACGTAAATATTTTACGTTTTAACAGTTTGGTGGCTAATTCGGACGTTCAGTTCAGTCGTACAAAATTGTACAATTTTAAAAAGGAGGCGTGGCACCTAACCCCACCCCTAAACCCAACCGTCATTGGCGAATGAGCAAATCGAATTAAATTGTACAAATTAGATCGTACGAATTCGTACGAATTAGCCACTAAATCAAAAAGTTACGAATTGCCGTGAGATTGTGTTGGGTTTACCTGCACAGCACTTACTAGCTGGCCTCCATTACACAAACATTGTATCACGGAGGTGGTAATGCACCAATACACGCAGTAAGACTATTGACAGAGTGGTTTGATAAACATGAAAGTGAAGTTGAACACCTCTCGTGGCCTGCACAGTCACCAGACCTAAACATTATTGAGCCACTTTGGGATGTTTTGGTGGAGCGAGTCAGGAAACATTTTCCTCCACCAGCATCACAAAGTGACCTGAACACTATTCTGCCAAAAGAATGGCTCAAAATCTCACTGACCACAAGCAGGACTTGGATCTGTCATTCCCAAGGCGAACTGATGCTGTATTGGCTGCAAAAGAAGGCCCTAGACCATACTATTGAATTATTGTGGTCTAAAACCAGGCGTTTCAGTTTCATTGTCCAACCCCTGTATGTGTCATTAGAATTAATAAACTATTCAGGCTCAGAACAAGGTTTTGTGGTAAGTAGACGTGTAATAAGCGAGATAAATCACATCTAGAATGATTGTTTTCACAGAATTAATCCCTTTAGTCTTATACAACAGTGCTCCGCTCTGTGTGGGCTGCTGATAAACTTGTCAAGCTTTATTCTGTGATAACAACCTCCTGGGTTACTTTATTCCTAGCATAATTCATTTAAGTATGAATATGAAATGCACATCAAGTGATGTGCCATTTAAAATATTATATTGTCTAATAAAATTAAAAAATTAATAAATATTTTCTTTAAGAAATCAGTCCACAAATTGAGGATTAAAAATACATTGAAAAACACATTGTATAATGCATCTTCATATCTGTTTCAGATCTGGTGAATGCTGAATGGGATGAGGTAAAGACAGTGATGGAGGGACACATTCTGACTCTTCATGCAGGATCTGCTCAAATGGAGGGACATTCAGAAATAATCTGGTATTTCAAAAGTGCTGGTCGTACCACCCGTATAGCACAGATGAATCGTGGAGGAGTTGTTAACGTTTATGAAGAGAGTCTTGCTCACAGATTAAAACTAGACCGAACGTGTGGATCTCTGACCATCTGCAACATCAGCATCAGTGATTCTGGAGTTTATGAAGTATCGCAAACCATTAAGTTACACGTCTATGAGAAGAAGTTCAGGGTTGATGTGTATGGTGAGTTACAAATACTGCCAATAGAAACAATAAACAACTCACTAAAGGGATAGTTCACCAAAAAATTTAATAATTCTGTCATCATTTACGAATTCTTTATTTGTTCATATATGGGTTTCTTTCCCCTGTTGAACACAGAATATATTTTGAAGAATACTGAAAACCTGTAACCATTTACTTTCATTATATTTGTTTTTTTTCCTATGGAAGTCAACGGTTACATGTTTTCAGCTTTCTTCAAAATATCTTCTTTTGTGTTCAACAGAGGTGAATAAAACATACATTTTCATGTTTGGCTGAACTACCCCTTGAATAATGTTCAGTCAATATTAGAGTTGTATTAAGTGCTTACAGAGATACATAGACACATGGAGCCGGGTTGCCAAATCTGCTGTTTACCCACAGAATTGAGCTACTTTCACCACATGACATGGTTATTGTTGTTGATTTTTTAGACCATGGATGTTTTAGTTCAGGGGTCACCAAAGTTGTTCCTGGAGGGCCGGTGTCCTGCATATTTTAGCTCCAACCCTAATCAAACACACCTGAATAAGCTAATCAAGGTCTTACTAGGTGTACTTGAAACACCCAGGCAGGTGTTTTGAGGCAAGTTGGAGCTAAACCCTGGAGGGACACCAGCCCTGCAGGACTGAGATTGGTGACCCCTGTTTTAGTTTCTATGGTAAGAGATTAGCAGGACTGTCCAGAACGGCTAAGTAATAAATGCAAAATTACAGACCATTTGTAGGAGTAACTGACAACAGGCTGATAAATTAAATAATGCATACTTAAGTTGGTGATATGGTCACGGTTTGAAGTGAAGTCACTGAAACACCTTGTGCATTATTTATTATTATTATTATTCATTCATTCATTCTCTTTTCGCCTTAGTCCCTTTATGAACCGCCAACTTATCCAGCATGTTTTACGCAGCGGATGCCCTTCCAGCAGCAACCCATCTCTGGAAAACATCCACACACACTCATACACTATGGACAATTAAGCCTACCCAATTCAACAGTACCGCATGTCTTTGGACTGTGGGGGAAACCGGAGCACCTGGAGGAAACCCACACAAATGCAGGGAGAACATGCAAACTCCACACACAAACGCCATCTGACCCAGCCGAGGCTTGAACCAGTGACTTTC
This sequence comes from Danio aesculapii, assembly GCF_903798145.1. Classification (NCBI taxonomy): domain Eukaryota; kingdom Metazoa; phylum Chordata; class Actinopteri; order Cypriniformes; family Danionidae; genus Danio; species Danio aesculapii. The sequence goes on from NC_079457.1 coordinate 3,226,611, forward strand.
TTGCTGTGAGGCGACAGCACCACCTACTGCATCGCCCTATTATTATTATTATTATTTTTTTTTTTATTATTATTATTATTATTATTATTATTATTATTATTATTATTATTATTATTATTATTATCCTTCTCTCGTCTCCACAACTGCTTCACTGTTCAGATGTATTTGAGAGTTCTTTGTCAAATTTTAGTCCTCAAACTGTTCCTGTGTGTAGCACTAGCTTCTCCTCTGAGGCCCTCTGTTGTGTTTTGATGTGATTTTTGCCTGTTGTAGCTGTGAAATACCTCAAACAATTCAGCATAGTGATATGGAGCTGTAATGTGCTCAAAACCTACTGGAATTATACTTTAGCTGTGCCTGGCAGACTTTAAACTCTTTATCAGCCAATCAAAATCAAGCATCCAACAACCCTCTAAAATATATGGTATTATTTACATTAATGTATTCAAATACTATCATACTGGAACTATCAGTGTTGCAGATAAAATATGTCACATAATAAGTTCATACACTGCAAAAATAGCAGTTTTATTTCAACTCTACCAGAGTTAAAATCAACACCAAATGAGTAAACATATTGTCCCAATATTTTAAGAGTTGCAATAACACTTTTAAGAGAGTTACTTGTACAACACTGTAAATGAGTTATATTTACACTGTATAGAGTTAAAAATAACTCTGGTCTACACTACTGGGAGTTGTTTGTTTCCTAACTCTAGTGTAAAGAGTAAAAATTTAATTCAATTCAATTCACCTTTATTTGTGCAGCGCTTTTACAATGTAGATTGTGTCAAAGCAGCTTCACATAAAAGGTCACAGTAAATAGGAACGGTGTAGTTCAGTTTTCTGTGGTTCAGTTTAGTTCAGTTCAGTGTGGTTTAATAATCACTACTGAGAGTCCAAACACTGAAGAGCAAATCCAACGATGCGCAGCTCTACAGATCCCAAACCATGCAAGCTAGTGGCGACAGCGGAGAGGGAAAAACTTCACCAATTGGCGAAAGTGAAGAAAAAAAAAACTTGAGAGAAACCAGGCTCAGCTGGGCACGACCATTTTAATTCCTCCGCTGGCCAAACGTCTTGTGCAGAGCTGCAATCTTAGCGGCGGAGGCTGGAAGCTGGCCTCAGCGAAGACTCGTCTGTCTCTGGAGCGTCACAGGAATCAGTCTCATGTTCTCCACTCCTCCATGACCACCACAGTAGCTGCTCAGGATACGGCCTGGTCCAGGATATGGAAACCTTGGGATCATCTCGTCGTTGGTCTTGGATCGAATCAGTGACTCTGCATAGTCTGAAGGCCTCGGGACGAGTATCCCCAGGTGGAAATAGAGAATAAAGAGAATAATTAGCGTAGCTGCTGTTCATAGTGTATATAAACAAGATGCAGAAGCTGTGTAGAAGCCCCCTAAGTGGTGCACTGAGTGTATGCTTTACTAAACAGATAGGTCTTTAATCTAGTTTTGAATTGGGAGAGTGTGTCTGAGCCTCGGACGTTATCAGGAAGGCTATTCCGGAGTTTAGGAGCCATAAATGAGAAGGCTCGACCTCCTTTACTCGACTTTGCTATTCTAGGTACTACCAGAAGCCCTGAGTTTTGAGATTTTAAAGAGCGAGTTGGATTGTAGCGAGACAGAAGATTGGTTAGATAAACAGGAGCTCGATTATTTAAAGCTTTATATGTAAGAAGCAATAATTTAAATTCAATACGAAACTTAACAGGCAGCCAGTGTAAAAATGTAACACTTTAACAGAAAGAATTTAACTCTAGTCTACCTAGTAAACATTACAATACTCCCGAGTGACAGTTAAAATAACCTACATAGGACAATTCTCCAAGAATGACAGAAAAAAAATCTAAATTGTTATTAATCATTTCTATTAACAAAACACATCAACACTTGCCAGCCAGTGCTACAAATGGACACTTTTTAGGATCTAAAGGATTAAAAAAATGGCATGACTTGTATGTTTTGGTCAAGTGAATGTTGGAAATAACACCATCAAGTGTCCTATAACTCCTTGATTTTACATTGAATCAAATCAGATTTGAATTCTGATTGTGTTCATTTACTCTGAAATGCTTTAATACTGAGAACTTTACTGTGTATGAATTTGCTGTGTACAAGTTTGATCAGATGCAATCTTAAAAATGCAAACAGTATAAACAATATTTTGTTTCTTGCCCTAAAGCTCCTGTTTCTGTACCTGCTATTGAGAGAAACTCATTGGTTATTGAACACAGATCCTCAGGTAAGTCTTTTTTGCCATCTCCCTCTGACTAAAGCATTAACGGGATAGTTCACCCAAAAATGTAAAATTACTCAGTATTTACTCTTCCTCAAGTGGTTTTAAATCTTTATGAGTTTCTTTCATCTGTTGAACTAAAGAAGACCAAAAACCTGTAGCCATTGACTTCCATTGGAAACAAATCTTATATTGCAGTGTGAAAATATTCATAATTTAGCAGTTTTCCATATTTTGTGAATTATGATTTTAATTTTCCCAATTTATTTATGATTTTAAATTGCATTATGGGACATTGATCTCTCTTTAAACAACATTTATAGGTTTGAAAAAGTGACTTTTATGAACAATTATATAACAGTTTAAAGTGCTATATTGTCTGGGTTGGTGTTGTATATTATTGTAACGGAGAGGAACACTGGTCAAAAAAGTTGATCCTCGTGCAGTTTAAAAGCTTAATCAAGCAGGCAATAGTCAAACAGGAACAAACAGAAGCATCTAGGTAATCCAAGAGAATCAATCAAGTCAATGTCACAGGTGAAGAGATTGGTACAAGTGGCAAGCAACATAAAAACAATAAACAAGGCAAGGCTAGAACACTTTGTAATGCTACAGGATAAGACTCAACAAAAAGAGTTTGTGAACCAGTTGTCTTTATAGTCCTAATAATCAGTCTATGATGAGCTTCCAGATGTGTGTGTGCAATCAGGGAGAGAACTGGAACTGGTGTGTGTGGAGTGCATCATGAGATTTGTAGTTCATATCAGTGGCAGATTTGTAGTCTAAGTTTTCCAGCGATCTGCAAGGCCTAGGTTGTTGGTGATTGTAACAATTACGCTACAAAAACCTTGTAATAAACTGCCAGTACATTTTCTGTTATTTTACAGACTTATTGCTATTATTTCTTATACATTAAATTATTTAAAACTACTAAAATGTCATTAAAAGTCACGTTGTTAAACTGTAGAGTTGAATTTTCAACATCGAAATTCGACATATCAGAGATCAACATCCCATAATGCAATTCACAACTGTAAATAAACACTTATAAATCACAAAATACGGAAACTGTTCATTAACAAACATTTTTTACAGTGTGAAGTCAATGGTTACAGGGCTGCAACATTCTTCAAAGTATCTTCTACAGCATAAACTCATAAAGCTTTGAAACAGGTAAAAATAAATGACAGAATATTCATTTTTGGGTGAACTCTGCCTTTAATAATGACTTTAACGTTGAAATCTATCAAAATAAATGTCTACAGGTACTTTAAAGCAGCCGCAGGAGTTGTGCTCAGTGTTGTGCTCTGTGAAAAACAGCCGAGACGTGTTGATCTCCTGGCATAAAGGAGGAGAAATGATAAAGCAGAGCAGCAGTCCTGAGCTCAACATCAGCCTCAGTTTATCATTAGAGCTTCATTATGAAGATGTCGAGAACTACAGATGCACCGCTGAAAATCCAGTGAGCAACAAGAGCATCCAACTTCAGCTCAGAGACGTCTGCAGATCAACACAGAAAGGTCAATCAATCTAACACTCAACTCTTTTCACAATATGACCTTAGTCCAGCTTACAAAGATGTTTATGGTGAGTTCACACTTGGCAACCCTCATAGAAATCTGATATATGGTAATATATGCACATTACAAATAAGACACATGAGTTCATATTTAGATTTTACATACATAAAATATACAGTAGAGTATATAATGCAACATATAATTTCAAAACATTGCAAAAATGTCTGCTTACATGCAGTTAAGGGCAAAATTATTCACTCCCATGTGAGTTTTTTATCTAATATTTCCCAAATGATGTTGAACAGATTCAGGAATTTTTCACAGTATTTCCTCTAATATTTTTTCTTCTGAAGAAAGTCTTCTTTGTTTTAATTAGGCTAGAATAAAAGCAGTTTTTAATTGTTTTAAAGCCATTTTGAGGTTAATATTATTAGCCCCCTTAAGCAATATTAGTTTTGGATTGTCTCCAGAACAAACCACTGTTATACAATGACTTGCTTAATTACTAACTTTACCCTAATTAACCTAGTTAAGCCTTTTAATGTCACTTGAAGCTAAATATCTTGAAGAATATCTGGGAAATACTAAAATAACCCTGCTATTGACAAAAAAAAATGTTTTATTTAATTTTTTTCAGATTGTCAGGATCATTGTGGCGCCACTCTAATTCGACTGGTTTTGTCTGGTCTGGTGGGAATCGCCACTGTTTTATTTCTGTTTGATCATTTAAGGCTCCGCTCGGCTCAGGATAGAGATGCTGCTGTTTCTGTGTGCTGACGACACGTTCATCCGTTTGCAGGGTGTGAACTTTGACAATGAAACTGCACCTGCTGGTTTCAGTCTTTCATATTTGTACTGTGGATAAAGGTATCTGCCATTCTGGTAAATGTGAACATGTCAGATGAAAGAAAATAAACTGCACCTTCATGTGCATGTGTAACATGCAAAAAATGTTTGTGAATGTATTAATGAAGCACTGCCAAAATGATCAAAAGTAGTTTGTATCATAATATGTGTTTTGTGTGTACTCTGTATATGTAATTTGTATTAGATGTTAGATTAGATATTATGATATAAATATAAAAGAAGGGGTGAGACGGTGGCTTAGTGGTTAGCACTGTTGCCTTACAGCAAGAAGGTCGCTGGTTTAAGTCCCGGCAGGGTTAGTTGGAATTTCTGTGTGGAGTTTGCATGTCTCCCAGTGTTGGGTTTCCTCCGGGTGCTTCGGTTTACCCCACAGTCCAAACATAGGTGAATTGAAAGAACTAAATTGGCCGTAGTGTATGAGTGTGTGTGAATGAGTGTATATAGGTGTTTCCCAGAGCATCCACTGTGTAAAATATATGCTGGATAAGTTGGCGGTTCATTCCGCTGTGGCAACTCATGAGGAATAATGGGACTAAGCCGAAGGAAAATTAATGAATCAAACTATAAAAGAGCACATGGAAAATACACTTTTAAAATAGCTTATAGTGAGTGATCAGTCAGAAATTCAGTTTTCCTTTTGAGTTTTGAATCAAGTTTTGGGCCAATTGGCATTCTCGAGTAGTCACATCCAAAATAAAAGTTTGTTTTGATATAATAATTGTGTGTATTATGTAATTGTGACACACACACACAAATAAAAAACACTATATACAAAACAATTTTGTGACATAGATTTAAATTTTAATTTAGTTTATATCACTGATATTTTTCCCCTTTCATCTTTAGCGATGATCTCCAACTTTTTCATGTTTTCAGGTCTCCTTGCCGTCACCCTGATCTTTAGCTCCCTCCACAGATTGTCAACTGGATTTAGGTCAGGACTCTGGCTGGGCCACTGCAAAACATCAGTGTTTTTGTCTGCTAACCATTTCTTCACTGCCTAATGATTATTTAATAAACGATTGTAAAATGTAATGTTTTACATTTGAATTTATTTTCATAACTGTTCAAAAAAATAATGAACATATAAAAACATCCATTTTAGAGCAGGTTTTGGGCCAATTGGCACCCTTGATTAATCGCATCCAACATAATAGTTTGTTTTGACATATATCTGTGTATTATGTTTGTGTCACACACGCACAGATAAAAAAAAAAAACATATCAGAAACTATTTTGTGACATAGATATTTAAATGTTTATATAATTTGTATCACTGATTTGCTTTTCATGCCTCCACTTGTATTTTTCCCCATTCATCTTTAGCGATGATCTCCAACATTTTCATGTTTTCAGGTCTCCTTGCCATCGTCCTGATCTTTAGATCCCTCCACAGATTCTCAACTGGATTTAGGTCAGGATTCTGGCTGGGCCACTGTAAATCCTTAATGTTTTTGTCTGCTAACCATTTCTTCAGTACCTAATTATTATTAAATGAATGATTGTGAAGTGTAATATTTTACATTTGAGTTTATTTTCATAACTGTGCAAAAAAAATAATGAACGTATACAAACATCCATTTTAGAGCAGGTTTTGGGCCAACTGGCACCCTTGATTAATCGCATCCAAAGTTAGAGTTTATGTTGACATAATATATCTGTGTATTAATGTGTCTCACACACACACAAATAAAAAAACAATATATAATAAACTATTTTGTTACATACAGTAGATATTTACATTTTTATACAATTTGTATAACATAATATACCAGCTTTTATGTGTCTCCACCTGTATTTTTCCCCATTCATCTTTAGCGATAAGCTCCAACTTTTGCCATCACCCAGATCTTTAGCTCCCTGCACAAGATTCTCAATTAGATTTAAGTCAGGACTCTGGCTGGGCCACTGCAAAACATCAATGATTTTGTCTTCTAATAATTTCTTCACTGCCTAATAATTATTTAATGAACGATTGTAAAATGTAATGTTTTACATTTGAGTTTATTTTCACATCTGTGCAAAAAAAAAATTAACTTTTACAAGCATCCATTTTAGAGCAGGTTTTGGGCCAACTGGCACACTTGATTAATCGCAGCCAAAATAAAAGTTGGTATTGAGATAATATATATGTGTATTATGTACATGTGTCACACACTCAGATAAAAAAAAAACCAATATAAAACTTATTTGTTACATAGATGTTTAAATTTTTATACACACTGTATAACATAATATACCAGCTTTTATGTGTCTCCACTTGTATTTTTCCTCATTTATCTTTATTGATAAGCTCCAACTTTTGCCGTCACCGTGATCTTTAGCTCCCTGTACAGATTCTCAATTGGATTTAGGTCAGGACTCTGGCTGCGCCACTGCAAAACATCAATGTTTTTGCCTGCTAACCATTTCTTCAGTGCCTAATGATTGTTTAATAAGCGATTGTAACATGTAATATTTTACATTTGAGTTTATTTTCACATCTGTGCAAAAAAATTATATACATTATATTATTTATTATTATTTATTTATTATTATATATACATATACAAAAATAATGGACATATACAAACATCCATTTTAGGGCAGGTTTTGGGCCAACTGGCGCCCTCTGCTGGAGAAATGATGTTCTCACAGTCTGACAGGAAACGGACTTTGGCCTGAGTAAAAGGGCTGATCCAGAAAAAGCGTCTTTGATGACGTGTTGCGTGAAGATGGCGGAAGTTCATTCCTGATCTGAGCCGGAGTCTCTCGGTACGGATTCGGTAATAAAACTCTCCGAGGACTGATCAGTTTCGGCTTCACGACTCACATTCGACCCGCCGGTAAATTCGGGTAAGAAACGCACAGCATGTCGAGAATGTGTGTGTGTTGTAGTTTACTGTGTGTGTGTTTCAGTGTGTGTCTGTTGCGTTATACTGGCGCCGAGTCGTGTTGACAGCTTGACCAATCACTTTGACTGTTTCAATCTCGCATAAATAGCCTAATTTTGGCAATAGGAAGGAATAAGTATCGATAACACGTGTTTGAAGGTGTGTTTGTGGGTTTATTGTTCATTAATAGCGACCGGATCATGTATGAACACATGTGGCATGTTAATACTCGCATGTTGTTCAGCTTTGGAGTTTGTTGTTGGTTTTGGTTTCAGCTGATTCGATGATTTAAATATTTCCCAGCTGAACAGGTTTGTCCTGAAGCTCCTCGCCTGTTTTCAACGATCACTGACAAAAATACCGCGATAAAAACAGTTTACTGGCCAAAACAACGTTGTTTTTTATTACTTATAACTTCGGAAACATTGTTAATAGTACAGCACTTTGATATAAAGCGTAGTATTAAATATTAGTAGTATGTTTTGAAGCTATTACGATACAGTATCAGTGATACTATAGTTTTTGTTAATATTTTAGTTATTATTTTTTAGTTTTACTTACTTTTGTTGTGTTTTATACACATCTATAGTTTTTATTTAAGGGGTAGTTCACCCAAAAATGGTCATTTACTCAATCTTTACTTTTTAAACCATTGTGAGTTTCTGTCATTCATTAAACACAAAAGTAGATATTTTGTAAAATGCTGGAAACTTGTAACAATTGACTTGCATAGTATTTGTTTTTCTACAATGCAAGTCAGTGGTTACAGGTTGTCACCTGTCTTTATAATATCATATTTAATATTTAACAGAAGAAATAAACTTATAAACGCTTGGAAACACTTGAGGGAGAGTGAATAGTGAGTAAATTATAATTTATTAAGGTGAACTATCACCTTTAAATCTAATTTTAGCTTTAAGTTTTCTTTATTTGAACACTAGACTAGTATTATACTAGTTTATTAGTTAATTTGGTTCGTTTAAAACAAAATACAAATCCTTTGGTAAGTAGTCAAAGTAGTTTAAAATGTTTATTTACGCAATTCAGTGTTTCTTATTCCAAGTTACTTTTAATAAACAATAGTAAC